>NC_090323.1:49282217-49582217 GCF_040869045.1 Eurosta solidaginis
ATTTGGTGTGCAGCCCCCCTAATGGACATTTAATTTATAGACTGAAGTATATATGCGCTTTATTGATTGTTGTTGCAGGCAAGAGTTTGAGGATATAACACTGTGCTACAAAGTGAAAATAAGAAACAACAAGCAAAGGTGTCTAAGTTCGGGTGTAACCGAACATTATATACTCAGCGTGAGCTTCCATTGTACATTTCATTTCAGATAAATTACTTTTCTACATAACACGTGGCACCGCCCGTTAAAAAAAATGTTTCCCCATTTCCGCTTACAATAAAACTGGATAAATGAAATATCATTCATTCAAAACTATTTTTTATATATATAAGTTATAGCTTATTATTCTAGTCTACGACCCTTTTAAACTTGTTTTATATCTAAGTTGCCGTGGTCTTTAACTAGGGCTGCCAGGTTCCCCTGAGGCAAAACCGGGACACTTTGAAAATTCAAGAAATATACACAATACATATGTATATAACAATTTGCTTCGTGCTCCTTTTAATTTATCCTACAAATTGTCGGAACGGGACCTACTTGTTTTATGCCGACTCCGAACGGCTCTGAAAGCTTTTCATGGCAGAAATACACTCGGAGTGCTTGCCAAACACTGCCGAGTGGTGATCCAGCTTAGAAAAATGTTCTTCTAATTGAAAAATCTTATTTCAAAAATTTTTGGTGTTGCTTTGCCCGGAGCGTGTACCAAGGATCCTCCGTGTGGTAGGCGGAGCACGCTATCATCACACCACGGCGGTCGCCTTAAGTGGTTCATATAAATAAGTAGGTACATATGTACCTATGTATGTATGTTTAAATACTATGTTTCGTGGATGGAACATTTTTTACATAAGTACAAAAGGGCGGCCACTGTGGTGTGATGGTAGCGTGCTCCGCCTACCACACCGTATGCCCTGGGTTCACACTCCGGGCAAAGCAACATCAAAATTTTTCTAAGCGGGGTCGCCCCTCGGCAGTGTTTGGCAAGCGATCCGGGTGTATTTCTGCAATGAAAAGCTTTCAGTGAAAACTCATCTGCTTTGCAGATGCCGTTCGGCTTAAAACATGTAGGTCCCGTCCGGCCAATTTGTAGGGAAAATCAAGAGGAGCACGACGCAAATTGGAAGAGAAGCTCGGCCTTAGATATCTTCGGAGGTTATCGCGCCTTACATTTATTTTTTTTTTTTTTTTAAGGATAAAATTAAACAGCCATATATTTTTCGTTGCGCAGAACTTGTTCCAAAACTTCGGGTTTATTTTTTAATATAATTGTAAAATTCTGTGCAAGTCAAGTTTAAACTTGAATTTACATTAAATAACACTGTCTAATGTACTGGATATTCAACGAATTTCTTTCCTTTGTCCATTGTGATGAAATAAGAGAAAAAATTCGATCCACATTAGCATGTTAAGTAAATTTTTTTTCTCTCCTTTCCTTTAGTTATGTTAGCTAATTAGGAAGAATACTTTAGATCGATATATGTGTACTGTACAATGTGCAACTATCTAGCGATGCTAGAATTTTACAATTAAAGACGGTTGTTGGTACTTGTATTCAGACTAGTTGGAGCGCACAGTATAAGCAAACCAAATAGTTGGTAGATTTCATGGCTATTTAAAATCCATTAGATTTAAAAATCGGGTAACCTAAACGAAAACCGGGACATTTTAGGGTTGGACCGGGACACCGGGACAAATGGCCTAATTCCGGTACATGTCCCGCAAAACCGGGACGTCTGGAAGCCCTATCTTTAACCGACCACGTCCATTTTTACTAGAAATATTTTCTGCTATAAGGAAAATATGTGTACACAATTTCATTACGATATGTTAATTTTTCTTCGAGTTATGACTCCCGAACCATAGAAAATTGCTTAGTCGTAAAAGGGGCGGTGCCACGCCCATTTTTTTAAATTTGATGTTTTTCCTATTTATTGTTATAAATCCACTTGGGAAATAAATACCATTGATATAAAGCTCTTTTACAAAGCTCTTGTAAAAGAGGGCGTGGTCCTTAACCGATTTCGGATATTTTTCTTCAAAGCATTCCTTATAGTAAAGGCAACCCCTCTGCCGAATTTTGTTACGATAGGTTTAACGACTTTTGATTTATGTGGGTGGTGCCACGCCCATTTTAAAAAGTTTTTCCAAATTTTTATCAAGAGTCTCAATATCAGTCCACACGTCAATTTCAACATTCTAGGTATATTATTTACTAATTTATCAGGTTTTTTGTGTTTTACAAAATTTTATATATATAAAAAGTTACCGTGGTTATCATCCGATTTCGCTCATATTCAGTACCAATCTATTCTGGCTCCATATAAGCTAGTGTACCAAATTTGGTGAAGATATCTCAATATTTACTCAAGTTATCGTGCTAACGGAAGGACGGACGGACGGACAGACGGACGGACGGACAGACGGACGGACGGACAGACGGACGGACATGGTTCAATCAACTTTTTTTCGATACTGAGGATTTTTATATATGGAAATCTATATCTATCACGATTCCTTTATACCTGTATAACCAACCGTTATAAAATCAAAGTTAATATACTCTGTGTGCAAAGCACGCTGAGTATAAAAATGCGGTAATCCAACTATGAAAGTGTGGACGTTGTGTAAGTCCATAATTTTTCTGCTTAACCTCAAATTTTTTTCCAATGGAAATTTCTTAATTTGCTCTCGCGTTTAAGTTTCGGTGCAGCGAACTTTCCGAGCTTGCTGTGATACTAGCAGCTTTTCCCACCTTTAAGAAGAGCGAAATATGAACAAAGAAGAGATCAGTAGCTCAAAAACCACCGAACAGGAGTAACCTTTGCTCGCTTGTGTGCATTACACAAAAAAAAAAAACTATCTCCGTGGTAATCAATTACTTCACATAAACCCGATTCAGAAAGTAAATGCCAATGAGGTATTGTTTAAATGCTTTAATGGAGTTTGAAAACTCTGAGACTATGTAGGTTAGGCTACGTTTTAAGAGCGCCACGATTGCACGCGGAGGTATGTAATATATGGCATGTCATACGTTTAAATGAGTTTGCCGTCTAACAAATGCATAGAGTCAAAGATATGCTAGATTGTTCTACACTTGGTCCTGCTTTAGAAGAGAGGCACCCCTTTTCTCTGTTTGCAAAACCAGGTTTCGATAAGACACTCTGGCGCAGAGTATCTTCATCCATTGGCACAACAATGCATAGCCAACGCAACCGCTCAATATTGATTCATTGAACTATGCCAAAGTCGGTGTAAAGCTCATATGGCTCATCGTTTAATCTTACTTATTTCCAATTGATCCAATGACGTTACCATTTAATTAGAAGGAAAGGCGATCCTGTAGGAAAATCGACGGTGCAGTGAACTAAATCCCAAATGCAATAACTCCCAACAAAAAAAATAAAAAACTCCCAAATATTTTCCATACAAATTGGGACTTATTTCATTATGAAATAGCTCCCAATTCATTGGGACTTATTTCATAATTTTTGCTGGTAATTATTTCATAATGAAATAACTCCCAAATGAAATAATCCCCAATAAAATTTTTTTGGGAGTTATTTCATAATTTTTTGAGATTGGGAGTTATTTCATTTTTATTGGGACTTAATTCATTGTTTGTAATCCAAGCGCTCCGGGTGTATTTCTGCCATGAAAAGTTCTCAGTGAAAACCCATCTGTCTTGCAGATGCCGTTCGGAGTCGGCTTAAAACATGTAGGTCCCGTCCGGCCAATTTGTAGGGAAAATCAAGAGGAGCACGACGCAAATTGGAAGAGAAGCTCGGGAAAAAACCTTTTCGAAGTTTATAGCGAATTACATTTATTTTTTATTTATTTTTCAAATCTCATTGTAACTGATTATATAGTATAAAGATACCATTTCAAATTTTGATTTGGGAGTTATTAAATTTTTTTTTGACTTGTGGTTTCATTATGAAATAACTGGCAAATATTGGGAGTTATTTCATTTCCTTCTTTGGGAGTTATTTCATTTATTAAAGTTGGGAGTTATTTCATTTTTATTGGGACTTATTTCATTGGGAGTTATTTCATGGGAGTTATTTCATTTGGGAGTTATTTCACTGCACCGAAATCACATCCATAATTAATTGGGCATAAATCTTCAAACAGCTTTTCAAGCTCGATATCCCTGAGTTTCAAGGGCATGTCATATTTCATCAGATAAAGGCAACTGAATGCTATTAACCCTCTTTAACTGGAACCGATACCATTTACTTGGACACTCTTCAAGCCAGTGCTGAAAGATAGTTTCGCACCACTCGCACCACCACCACGCTCGCGACCGTGAGGCCTTGCGGAGTTTGCAAAGTAAAGAAACGACATGTGGGCTGGATAATTCCATGGTCCATCCCTTCAATGCCTTACCAGAGTAGATGCTACCGTTAAACACAGATCACTAAGAAAAAACATGTGGCGCGATTTACCTTCGACGAAATTTAGGCCTAGCTTCAGTTGTTATTTGCATCGTGCACTTTTTTAATTCGAACTAAAACGGTCGCAACGGGACCTATGTGGTTTATGCTGACTCTGAACGGCTTCTGCAAGCAGATAAATTTCCGCAGAAAAGCTTCTCCTGGCAAAAATACACTCGAAATATTGACCAAACAATTGCCGAGTGGCGACGCCGCTTAGAATGCAGAACTCACTACTATGTTGTAAACTTCGCTGTTACATGTCCGATATTTACTTACACCTTTAATTAAAATCGCTAACATGGTTATTTAGCTAACTCATTCCATCAACCGTTGTAGTAATTATTATATACATATATGCTACACCAGCAACCATTTGTGCAGTGAATTGGGGCACCAACAAAATCTCAGCCAATGTGTGGCATGCGGCTGATGTACGAATTTCGGGATATCTACCCGAATACCGGTTATTTTTATATGACATCTGAATCTGTCATCTTGTATGTGGCTTAACCCTTAAATGCATGAGGTCAGCCTTAAATATGGAGACCCAGTTTTACATATGTAAAACAACCCCCTGAACACGAAATGGATCACCATTTTAAAAATAATTGAGCCGTTTTCCGGAAAAAGCTGAAAATGTGTTTTTTTTTATTTGTACCATATATGGTACGCTATGCATTGTGAGAGAAAAAATGTGAATATTTTTTATAAGCAAATTATATTTCAGTGTATTCAAATCAAAGGAAATACATGTACATATTTACATAAATAAAGTCAATTAGTGAAAATACTTTATAAATATACTTCGTATTATTATTTTTTTATTTTTTGTGATAAGCAACAAAACGATTACGCTTATCATTCAAACAGAGATGTACGTTACACTTTTCACATTTGAATATTGATCGATTGTTCACGTTCTTATCACCAACATTACACGTCTCATTTTTGCATCTGGCACGACCTTCAACCAAGGGATAATGATGGATGCCGTCGAAACGTAAATTTTTTGGGGGTCCACGTTCATCTTGAACACGAGAGGCTATTGTGTGTACACCAGACCGGTTTTGGTTTGTTCCCATATTCGTCAGCACGTAACATATTTCCAGACGGAACGTCTTTTGAGTCATTGAAGCACTAGGATTTGATCTTTTAAAAAGTAGCCAAGCATTTACCATGCATATATCCAAGATGTGATAAAATATTCTAAGATACCATTTTCGGCTTTTCAACACAATTTTTAACCGACCAAGGTGGGAATCCATAAGATCCACACCTCCCATATGCATATTTTACTCTTTAATTATTTGGGGGCAAGAGATAGTAATCACTTTCTTCTCTTTCTTATCCCACCGCTGTATAGTCTGATCTACAACATTATCAATATGTGGATGTGACACCGGTTTCATCCCAACGAAAGTGGAAACAAGGTTAACTACCCGATTATCCTTCCATGATATAGATGTTATCGGTATACCATATAGTGTGGTTAAGAACTCTGCTGATACTCCTCGATTCATTTTCATCATATCCTTTGTCTCTGGAAGCTTGCAATTTTTGATCCTATTTCGGTTGATGGTCCCAATACTGTGTATACCTTGGGTTCGTAAATAAATCAATAACGGTATGGAGGTTTAATAGTTATCTATGTAAATGATATAATTTTGGAAACGGGGAACCCCACGAGTCATGCGCACAACAATATTAGCCGAGGCCTTCAAATCTGGTTCTCCAGGTAGTAAACAATGAGTTTCGCCAGTATAAATTTCAAACTTTTACATAAAACCAGGTACGTCACAAGGGGCAAAGAACTTGAACTCCCATTTCTTAGGTTTGTTGGGGAGATATTGCTTCATAAAATGACCAGCTTTGGTTGAGCATATCTGTTCGTCTATTGAAAGACGAGACTGCATAGGAATAGATTGAAAACGTTCATTAAGATAATTTAGTACAGGTCTCAATTTATACAAACGATCAGGATTTTCCTCGTCGTATGCAGATTTGTTGTTCATGTGAAGGTATTCCTTTATCTTCTCATACCTGTTTACTGTCATCACGTTCCATACAGCATCAACTCCATTTTGCTTATTCCAGTAATCTCTAACACAAGGTAGTTTGTGATAGGACTTATAATATGTAATGCCGATAAATTTTCCGAATTCGAAGATGTCAAAAAAGAAAGTTTGGTTATTTTTTCTACCTTTGCGTAGGTAATGGTCTCGTTTACTATAATTTCCATTAACTCATCAGTAAAGAAGTATTTAAAGCAACCATATGGAGTGGAGAACTTTTCTGTTTGATCTTATTTTAAGATTGAACCTCCAAGGAAGCAGATTTGATCTTGACTTAATTGTAAATTACTTTTTCACCAGCGGGCTCTTTCAAAATCTGTTGACGTTATATCAATAACAATATCTTTATACCTACAGCATTCTTGGTGTTTAGCCTCTTGTGAAGAAGTGCTTTCAAGGGTCACGGGTGTAGATAAAGCTGACCTTCTTTTTTTGGAGGCGACGAGGGTTCTTGACGCACTATAGATAAATCTACTGGTAAGGGTTCATTGTCCGGAATAGTGACATTAGAGGTTTCTAACATTGAAACTTTCGCATCGTCATCGTTCATTTTTTGTAAAAATGAATCACTAATCGAATCTTCATCCAACAATTCATAGTCGTTTTCGGCTTGATTTCTAATTCGCTGTGGTCCTGGTGTTTCATCCATTAGATCGTCGAATGCATCTTCGGGCTCATCTTCATCAAAATACACATTTCCATCTTTGGGTATATCTGATCCTACCTGATCTTCGAAATCATCACATAACATATCTGCTACTTCATCTGCATTATACCTCTTTCCGCCAATTATATATTCATCCATGACTGAAATAAAAACACTTACAATGTGCAATTTTTTATTTGGCTTAGATGCATGAAGTACCATATATGGTACATACGCAAAAAAGCCAATAAACTATAAATGCCGTTACATTTGATTACATTTCATTTTAATTCGCTAAAATAGACAATAGGATACTTACCTTGTATATTTATTTAAAACAAAATAACACAAAATATATTTTATTGAGGTATAAAATTCCCACTTTGATTTTGTTGCAAAATTCACGTCCTTTTGCCACGCCTGCTCACTGACAACTAACTGTAAATTTCTGAAGGCTGTGATAATATTTAAAAAAAGCTAGATTTTTTAGTTCTAATCAAGACTAAATAAAAATGCAGTTCATATAAATTTGAAGGAGATATGATGAAGTAAAGGGGCGTACCTTATACGGTACGCTATGCATTTAAAGGTTAAAACGCTTTTTCCATTACTTAAAAATTTGTTTAAGGAGAGCGACGGGAATCGAGTTTAGAATAGATGGATTATGTATTAAGTGGTAGCGAGTGACTTTACAACACCAGCCGGTTCTAGGAATTGTAATGATTGGGGTTTATAATGAAACGATTTGTTATTTTGGAATAAGCTCTTCTGAAGCCAAGTTTACAATCAGAAATCCGCTCACGTAGGTCTATACAGGTCAAAGTTACTTCAGAACATCCCTTAACTAGCTCTTCCAACTACAACTTATATAGCAATAACGGGACCGTCTGGTAGCCACACGCTCAGCAAAAATGCTATTCAATAATTTGGATAATTTTGTTCCGATACGACCACGAGTATTTTCTCAAGTACTTTGTTCAAGTAACGAGCGTTTTTCGAAGTTGCTTACCTCGTTCAAGTACTTTCATTGGTATCGAGTACTGTGCTCACTGCGTAGCCGTTGATTAGTGATCATTTTCTGTGAATGCACATTGAGTATTTACGGTGCATTGAACGGTTTGAATTTTACGTCAAATTATAGATCATACATGAGTAAATATCTTTGCACCCGGCATTGGGGAATACAGAATGTAAGCGCAGTACGTAGTGTAGGAGTAGTGTGAGGGAAATCGGACAGCAAATCAATAAATGTCGATAATAATGTGAATAATAACGATTCAAAACAAAGGAAGGAAATGAAAAGAGAAAAAATAGGAAAGGAAAAAAGTCAAAATCTAACTGAAACCGAGACCGGGCAGCTCACAGTTTGTAATCGAAGAGTTATTGTGTTGTTATAGGTGTGTTATCGACGTGGTCAAGATGAGTTATCGATATGTTATCAAAGTGCTATACATCTGATATCGATAACAAAATTTGTCCCATGTGTTAGGGATTTTACAGTCGACGAGTTATCGGCTTGCTATCAAAAAGTTGTCGCTTACTCGACGAAATTTTTTCGATATCTTATGAAAAAGCTATCGAAAAGTTATCGATTTGTTAGCAGGAAGTTATCGGTGTGTTATCGATGTGCTGTCGAAAAATTATCGATTTTTTATCGAAAAGGTATCGACTTTTTAGAGCAGTGCTACCAATTTGTTATCGGTGTGTTATTGATTTGTTATCGATGACTCCTAGGAAATTCCTTTCCTCAAAATTTAAAAATAACTGCCCTATATGACTCTAACTACTAAGCTGATGTAAAAGTGTTCTCAACGCCATACCATGACAGTTGTGTAACATTACAACAACAAGGTGATTTCCCGATCCGTCGTAGTATACGTATCACCTCGTAGTGTCATTCTACGGTACATATATGTTTACATATCATTTGGCCGCTTATACATATGAAAGCTGGCAGTGAATGTGGTTAATTAAAATTGACTTTTTATTTGCTTAAGTATAAATTGCGAACAAACATTTCATATTGATAAAGCCAAAGCAGTGGTTCATTTTATGTGAAATTGGTAGAAATTTTGTAAACAACAATTTTTTTACATCTAAAATCAATAAGTTTCGGGTTTCATAGCCTTGCCGATGCGTAGCTGGCTTAAAATGTTACGTGCTTAGTAAATAAAAGTAAGGAAGGCTAAGTTCAGGTGTAACCGAACATTACAGCTGCCAAATTACAGCCTGCGAATCTTTTAAATTACCTTTTTTTTAAAAGTGGGCGGTGCCCATTGTCCAAAATTTTACTATTCTGCGTCATACGGTCAACCCACCTACCAAGTTCCATCGCTTTATCCGTCTTTAGTAATGAATTATCGCACTTTCTCGGTTTTTCGATATCGAAAAAGTGGGCGTGGTTATATTCCGATTTCGTTCATTTTAAATAGTGATCTGAGATGAGTGCCCAGGAACTTACATACTAAATTTCATTAAGATACCTCAAAATTTACTCAAGTTATTGTGTTCACGGTCAGACGGACGGACGGACGAAAAGACATGGCTATATGAATTTTGTTTTTCGCCCAGATCATTTTGATATATAGAAGTCGATATCTATCTCGATTAGTTTATGTCGTTACGTGACTCTGCTTAGCTGAGTATAAAAATTGAAGTCTGCTCTGAAACATGTGAGAGGGTTGAGAAGAGAGAACAAAGAAAAACTGCATCGATGCATAACATCGAGAAACATCAATTTTGTCTAGCTCACATGTTTTCTACGCCGTTTTAAATTTCGTATTTGCTTTTAAGGTTTCTATAATGTAAACGGGACTTAAAAATCTAGTTTGTACTTTTTGTGCCACCACTAAGAACAGCGACTGCTTTGGAAGTACGGAATCGAATCATAACAATGTTGGGTTAAGATAAAAAGACTCGGCCGAGAAGTAGCATCTCAGCCCCTCCCAAAAGGCTCTCAATGACTCCCAGCGGATTAGGGGGTCAGAATATACCAGCGGTAGGTACGCCTGTCGTAAGAGGCGACTAAAATACCAGATTCAAGGGGCTGTGTAGCGCAACCCTTCAGGTTGCCAGCGCAATATATAGCTTCTCCAAACCCAATTGTCATCCTCACCTATCCGCGGCGAATCCTGTTTCACTAACAGACGAGGCTTTGCCGATCCCAAGCTCCTCATGGAACTTGAGGGTGGGGAGAGAGGGATGGCCTGAAGGTTTAATGTGGACAAATAAATCGTTCCCGAGATGGTCGGGCTAGCTCCTTAATGGTGCTGTGTAACCGGCAAAGGACCATCACATCGATAACACTCCCCAAAGCATTCGGGGAGTAACCTTATCGCTACAACAACAACAACAATAATTTCGCACAGTTTTGTAAAATTTGTAAAATGGCAAAAATGCTTCCTGGCCTTGTCCTTGTTAAAAGCCCCCCACCCCCTGTTTTCCAAAGTTTATCCATGCCAAATGCCCACCAAAGTAGATGATGCGACTCCTTAATCTGTTTAATCAGACAAGCCCTATAAAAGGCAGTCTTGCACAGCTGACTAATCGTGCTAACGAGTTTATCCAGCTCTTCTTCTTTACTGGGTTGGCATACCACCTTACCTAATAAATTCTTGTCAATAAGCTTCCTGTAGTACACCCAGATTGTTTTCCTAATATTTTGTTTATATGTACCTAGAACCGGAAGTGACTAAGATGTATAAAAGCTGGTCTGAGATGGAGTGTTCATTTAAAACTTTCCAAGAAAGAATACAGTCGCTGAAAGTATCAGTCTACAAAGTGAAATCAAGTGTCTCTTTTGGATTGCTTGTTATAAAAGTGGGGTCATCCTCTCATAACAAAGTGACAATAAAATTTTGAGGTAACCTGCCCGGCTCCGTTTAGGGAAACTCAAAGGTCCACTATTGACAACATGTGCGGTTATCGCAAACTACGCTGGCAGGACTTGGGAATAAGAAACTAAGAAGACGAAGTGAGGAGAAGTAGCAGCTTTCCAAAATGGTGCTTTTGAAACTGTCATTTAAGATAAAGGCGCTTCTGATCATTAACTTTATGTCGAGGCTGTATCATATTTTGGCCCAGGTAAGTTTCTGCTTCGAATTTACTGCAGTCATTATCTGAAAGGTCGAATGACTAATGACGAAAGCTTTCAATAATAAATTGATTTTCATAACTGAAAATGTCATAAGCGAGTTTTTCTTTTATGTTAACTGTATTTATGGGTCTAGTTTTTTTTTCTAATGTATGTTGGCTTATGTTTTCTGAACATCCATACTAAAAAGCTCGGTACCACGGGCTATAAATACTTGAGCATCCGCATGAAGATACCGTCAATCAAGCGTGGTGTCTTTTTAATACTTGATAGTGTACTGGACGAAATGGTTCTTCTACTTGCATGGCTTCCTAGTTACTTAACGCTTGACCCTTTACGTCACAGGAAGTGACGCGTACATATCGAGATTCCTGCCTAACTTAGTATTGGGTGATACGCTAAAGGAATAAATACCCTATAGTTGTATTTGACCCGGTTGAACAAGGCTTCGTTAATTAAATTTAATAAAATTGCCAGGCCTTTGTGGTGGAAGTGTAAACAAAAGTCAGCTGATTTGCTGGTTTTCGAGTATTCGCAATAGCTTTTTCCGATTTGCCCTACAAAATAAATACAGTTAGTTATCGTTTTACCTGGTGTTGGTGAAAACAAAAAAGTCGAATGCAGCTATCTGAAGGATTTTTAGCCTCTAGTTAAATTCAAAACCTAACTAGAGATGTTGGAAAAGGCCCTTAGTAATTTCACTCACATTTTTTTTTTTGTTAATTTTGAACTAAAGCCAAACACTGTGCCTTTACTCTTTTACATGCAAATAATATACTTTCAATGCATACTTTTACGTGCCTCTAACATCTATCTATATCTATTTGAATCTATTTTACTAACTCATCGACTCGGTGGCTAGATTTGCAATTTGATTGAATTTAATGCTACTAATGCACAACAACAATGTATCTAACGTTGTAACAAAAAAGCGTTAGATGTGTCAGCATTCCCAACATAGATAAAAGCAACCAAAGTTGAATAGCAACACTTTATTGAATTTTACGTAGCGGCAAATTGCATTTCCACATTGCATGGGCTTGACCAAAGTCCGCTATTCAAATACATAGTAAAATTTTTGCAATTTATTGAAGCTGCGTATTTAGTTGAAAGGACATTTGGCTTTTGCGGCAGTGAAAGCCACACACACACACATACACTTGTATTAGGATAATTGTGCCTGTGGCATGTGTGTGGACGAAATTAATTATGCAGCATGCATACAAATTAAGTTAAGTGCGAATTTGTGGATGCAATTTTGGGGGATTTGCGTTATTAATAAAACAAGTTTTTTCTTTTCCCAGTCAAATTTTGAATTTAGGTATGATAAATATGTTTAACAAAATGCAGCTGGTGGAAAAAAGAGATGCACAACAAATAAGTTGTCAACAAGCCTAAAAGTATGCAAATAATTTGCATGCAAGTATATGTTGCACGTGACCGGTTTAATTAAAAAAAAAAAATAAAATAGCGCGTCCATTGACAATGCAGGATCATAAGCGGTCAGTGTGGATAAGTATTTAATGCTCGAAGTTATATTATCATAGAAATACTTCAAATACTTAATTTTGAAAAATGTGGACATGTTTAAAAGTTAATGGCTTGCTGTGAAGGGCAGCATAAAAGCAAAGGATGCAACATGATAAAAGTAGAAAATATTAAAAATGTATGGAATTTTGGACTTAACGTATACACCCAATAGTACTACTTAAAGATGTAAAGGGCGCATCTTTTAAACAGTGTAAAGCAAATTTGGTCACTTTTCATCTGTTTGTTTTCAACACCTGTTGATTGGTTACACTTTTTTCGTCATCTTCGCTAAACTAAACGTGGAATCTGTATTAGGTGTGGGGATATTGAAACTGGTTCTGATTTTCGATATATTTGTACCATATAATTTGAAAGCGTTTAGTAGTAGTTTTACGTTTTGGATGGCTCCCTTTGAAGAATATAAATTCGAGACTGTCAAGGGTTTCGTCTATTTGGGAACCAGCAGTAACTACAAAACCAGTGTCAGCTTAGAAACTAAAAGGAGAACAACTCTTGCTCAGAAGCGCTACTTTGGACTGAGTAAGCAATGCAAAAATAAAGTCCTTTCTCAACAAACCAAAATCACGCTCTACAAGTTGCTTATCATACATGTCGTGATATATGGCTCGGAATCAGGAGAAGATGAGATGGCGCTCTAAGTGTTCTAGAGAAAAGTGATTGATGGTCCTGTCCATAACTCCGACGGCAGTATCGAAAGATGTATAGTGATGGGCTGTATGACCTTTACGCAGACGTGAAAATAGTGCAGCGGATAAAATCCTAAAGGCTTTGCACCAATTATTGATGATGATGACAAAACATTGGGAAAAATTAAACCATATATGAGTCTGGACTTTTCTCAAACTTTGTTGGTCTGTCTAATTAACCATTAAATATCTGTCTGCGACCATCACGTCTGATTCTTCTCACTGAATCTGTTAATAGCATATCTGAACTGGCGACCAGGAGTAGCCTATAGATCCACAATTTCTTTTTGACTTTTAATTTGACAGATTCATGCTTATCCATTCCAGTGAGATTTGTTTTCGATTCGTGGTGATATATGACACAGAAATGAGGCAAGTATTTGTTTAGACGTTTTATATTTTTTATAGGGAAACTTAATTCCAAATGAAAAAGGTCTGGTCTTATAATCAAACCCAACCTACACTATTCAGAATATTTAGTATCGAAACTTAAAAAAAAAAACTCGAATTTTCTCTAGCCCACCTACCCCTCCCTCTATCAAACCCTCTAATTCCACTCTTCATTCGTCTCCCCTCTGAGTCTTTTGACTTCATCCTTATCGACCCCTTTCCTTATCACTTTCCTCCACTGCCTACCTCCTTTTGCCTTTCTTCTTCATACTTCTAGAAATTTTAAAACTTGTTTCTCTCTCTTTCTCTCACTTTTATGTTAGTCCTATTCCCAGTCTTGCTTTTTATCTAAACTTAGGCTCATTCTTACTATTTCTCGTAACCTATAATCCGTACTTCACCTCAAACTTATTCTTACTTTTACTCGAACTCTTCCACTAGCTCCCTAAATCCTTGCTTGCTGTACTTTTCTTTCTCGACTCAACCTTCCTTTCCTTTTTCTTTTACATTTCCCTTCTATTTTTTTTTTGGATCTCACTTTGTCTCACGTTTTCTCTTTCGTTTCAATTTCCCTTTTCCAATGTGGGAGGATTGTAGTGCAAAACCTCGGGATTGAGGGTTAACCAAGCTTCAATAAGTATGCTAATTAAGCAGAAAGAGATGAATGGTGTAAAAATATGAAGCGTCAGAGGCAGTGCTTTTTAAAAAAATCAGGACTTATAGATTTACCGGACGGTGAAAAAGAAGTTTTTGCCTTATAAGATCTTTATTTAAGATTGGCTTACTCCGGTAATATTCAAAAACAATATAAAATACTGCCAACCATATGACAAAAACCCAAATGATGTTGTTCTGATTATCTGTATCTACCTACCTCCCTCTCCCCTGTCTTACCCTATTCTTCTTGTCCCGTCTGCGTTTTTCCACATGACCTAATTTGGCTCACTCGATTTTCCTATCCCTCTCATTCGTCCGTCAATGTTTCTCTTTTACCTCTTACTCTTCCTGATCTTAAACTTACATAAGTCTAGCCTTCACCATAGCTCTTAATCTTATCATACTGTCATTCTTCCCCTTTCTGGTAATCTCTTGTTTCTACTTATTCTTAAACCATTACAATAATTTTTCGTTTTGCTCTCACTTTCCCTCTTCCTCTTATTTCCTTTACTTTATCCGCATTCCCTCCAACTTTCCCTACTTCTCCTTCTCCAATTTCCATTTTTTCTTTTGGATTTTTTCCATTCATTGCATTACTTAAGTATTAAAAAAGTAGCAAAACAGTACCAAAAAAGTAAAATTCATGAGTGGGTTATTAGGGCCTTACAATTTTTGTTGTTGTAGAATTGACTTCACCTATCTGGTTTTATTGCATCATGGCCCAAGTTTAACTTTAGATTTAAGAAAATTGTCTTGCGATATGGATGCCGCACATATCATATTATAACAATAAGGGAATAGCTTTGTTTTGCAAACGTTGCCCGGATTGTACAGTCACAACAAAAAAATACTCGCATTAATTTTATGCAGTCTGTGCATTTTTCCTATGCTCAATCCTACTAATATGCAAGGAATTCTATGAAATGAAAATGCAACCCTGCTTCAAGGGTATTGCAATCCTCTCATTTCGTACAATTCATTTATTTGTACAATTTTTTTCATGATTTTTCGTGGTATATTTGTAGTTTTCTATGCCAATATTTTGACGCTTGTTACTGATGCATATGTAGTGGCTACCCAAATCGAACCCTGCCGCAATATGTGGCAACATCATAGAACAGCTGAGTTTTAACAACAACAGCCAATGTCTAGTTATACTTTGAATTTCAACGCATATATAATTTTGGGTATTTTCCTTTTGAAGATAAGACATTGTTCATTTTAGTTTAAGTTTGAGTTTTATTGAATTAAATATTATAGAATAAACATTAACATTCTATACATACTATACCTATATACTACTGGGTATAATGTACTAGTAAGCAATCGCTCAGCCGTATGAATTTAATGATTTAATCACAAAAGGCGATTTCTATTGCATATGATGCTGTAAGCAATATAATGACAAAAACAAATGTGAGTATGACAACAAATTACAAGAAAAACATCGTGTGCACGGTTTGAAGTGTTGATATTGGGATTGCGTTTGTTGTTGCATCTTTATATTTATTTTTCGCGACAAAAGCCACGAAATCAAAGGGTTGACAGCGGCTTGCCTCCAGGGAGCGCTGACAGCTGCCACGCCTACGCTCAAAGATATACATTAGCACGCATAACGCTCAAATGGCAACAAGAAGCTATTGATTTGTTGCATTGATGCAATGCAAATAAATACAAAAAGCACTCTTTCCTTTGTTGTTCAGCTTGCACGCTCAGCAGGCTTTTTATTTTAATTTCGCACGCCGAGTTTTGCATACTTTTAGGCGGCGTTTTTTTTTTGTTTTTTTTTCTTTACTGTAGTGCAGCGTTGCATTCAAATCCTGGCATGTGGCAACATTTAATTGTAATTAATGCCGCTAGCTATTTCACTCGGTTAATAAGTATATGAATTCGGATATTTGCAATTGCCAGTTCGATTTCCTGTTTGCTTAACTTGGCATGTACTTTTAGGCAAACAATCATTCGCTTTTGCCGCTGGTTATCTTCTGCGGTTTTTTCCATTGGTACAAATGTGTAATAATAATTTGATTGCATGTTGCATCATGTATGTCATTGCAACCGGATTGCTGCTGCCATTCATTTATATTTGCCTCACGGCATTTATGCAGTTGTATTTCTATAATTTAATATAACTGCTGTGCGTTTATTTTATGATTTTTTTTCCTTGCAAAAATATTTTTTCAAAATCTGTTGAATTAAGTTTTTTGTATTGCAAGTTGCATGCCATTTCCATTTTTGAGTGCGTACTTTTATTTTGAGTAAACTCCACTTTTTCTCGTTTAAACAAAATTAATTATAGCTAAAAGCTATGTTGGTGGAAATCAATAATACTATTAATATTTTGTAATTATTTATTTAATTAAATGACAGAGTCAGTTACGCGCAGCGGGGAGGTATAAAATGTATTTTGCTTAATTTGTAATAAGAATAAATTTGACATTAAAAACTGCAGTTTACAAAGTGAATGAAATTTAAGTCTCAAAAAATTATTTTGTTTTACAGTCGAGGATATGTTAGGTTAAGTTCAGGTTATGTTAGGTTAGGTTGAGAGGTCGTGCGTGGGTATTACCCACACTTCCATTCGGAGACATTTTTGTCCATTGCTAGTGCCCTCAGTAAGTGCAGGGTGGCGGTATATTCGTTTAACCTCCTAGTGGTCCTCAACGAACCACTTGCTTTCCCTGATGAGCCCAAGAAGAAGCGACACGTCTCAACATCTGCCAGGCTGTCGAAGAACCGTAAGTCCAGAAATCTGAGCCTTCTTCTTTGAAGCGCTGGAAATCGGCAGAAAAAGTGGTACATAGACTCCTCTTCCTCCTCATCCTGACAAATTCTTCAGAGGGAACATGTTGGTATTCGCCACAGTCGGAGCATTGGTGCGATAACACAATGACCTCTGATGACACCCGTAAATACCCTCATGGCAGATTTGTTCAGTTTGAGAAGGAAGCTGATGCTTTTACTATCCAATCATGGTCATAAGGACCTTGAGACTTTGCAGTCAACCCTTTTAGTCCATAGCAAGTCCGTTGCCCTATTCTCATATTCCTCAATTCTCCCCAGGAGATAACCGCCAAGGTCGGAAGGGGATGTCCACCTCACTTATGTCTAAATCGGAACCTTTCCTAGCCATCTCATCTGCGAGTTCATAACCTTCAATACCGCTGTGCCCAGGGATCCAGCAAAAGGAGATATTGAGATCAATATAGAAGCCAGACAGGTTTTACACCTCCGCACGATATCTGGTTTTATCACGTTGGACTCTAATGCACTCAATTCGACTTGGCTGTCAACAAAGATTGTTACGTCGGTGTCGGAGACCACACTATGTTGAAGCAGCTTTGCTGCTCTGTATGTGGCATAGACTTCGGCTTGGAATGATTGATTTAGCCCTATTAGTAGGGACAGGAAATTCGATACCGATAATTAATGCTCGATAATTTTGTGGTGACGCTTCTTGCATCGAGTGTTTTGACACCAGTATCACATTAACTATTCTGTAAAAAGTTGCGCGCTTTAGGTAAAAGACAGCTCTGTATTTCCCTCTGTAACTTGTTTCACGAATCGAAACATACTTTGCGCTGAAAAACTTGGAGTTAATTTATTCAGAAAAAGCAGACAACCGTGTGGATACTTTGCCTTGCTTAGCGCTTAGTGCGTACAATCCAACACAATTTAAAATGCGATGCTATGCAGTAATATTGCTCTACTTGCTGCTTGCCTGTCAATATAAAAGCTGACGCGGCTGCGGTTTAAATTACTTTCTTTCAGTATTTCTACAGCTTTGGTTACGGCTACTACTTCTTCTGAAAAACAGTACAGTGATCTGGCTGCTTGCATACCGCTGTTTCTACTACTCCATTACTTTGGAGGCATCCGTGTACATGTATGCTATTTGGGCGCTCATCCAGCAACCATCCAGATCCATTTTGGTTCTGAACAAATTAACCAATTTAAAATTTTTATAATTTTGTGCAAACATGCTCATGAACAGCTTTCACTTGATACATATTTCATTTCTGTACGTATTGTACTTAAGCCTAGCTAAGCGCCGCATTTTAGAATAATACTATAGAAGATTGTCCCCTAATACATTCCGAAATTAATATCGAAACAATACCTAAACCAATCCCGAAGTGATCTCAAAATAGTCCTTGCTCTTGGAAATAGTCCTTCCATTACCCTAAAAATATACGTAGTATGGTTTTTTTGTATTCATATTGAGGAACAATTATTTCTAGACCCTTACAAATACCTAATGTTAACTTTACATTGTGTTCAGATGAGAGATATTTTAGTCGAAAACGATCTCAGTGATAGGGATAAAAAATTTGAAAATAAAAACTTTTCGCTGAAAAAGACCGAAAAAATTCAAAAAGAAACATATCTCACCTAGAAAGCCCTTTTTTGTTCTTGAATATGGGTTGTAATCCGTGATAAACCGATTCGCTTTGTCTGGTTAACCGTTAAATGTAATCTCTGGTTGTAAGGAACCAAATTTTTTTTGCTGAGTATTTTACGCCCAAGTATACCTCGAGTGCAAATACGCACATCCAGTATACATACATATTTTAACTACTGTACCATTGCAATTGACAGAAAATGACTATTCACGTAGCGAGTCAACGAGTGAGTTTGTCGGCTGTCACATAAATCGTATATTTTATCACCGATTAGAGAGATGCGAGCATGAGTGGCAAGATGGGGTAAATATGCCACAGTGTAGTACATACAGAAAGCCTACTCAAATTCATTTTTTGAAACCATTTCAAAAGGGTTGCACGATGCTGCAGCAGCGAATAATGACAAAATCTAGTCACAGTTCATGCCACACTAATGAGTTTCAATTACAAAGTTTTTGTTGTTGTCGCTGCTATTTTTATCATTGATGTCAATGAAATTTGCTGTTAAAAGGGCAAACTTTGATTGAAACTAACGGTCTGTTGCTAAAAAAAAAAAATAACACCAAAGGAGGCGCAACAGCTCAACTTGGAAAGCTTAGTGTACTATCAGTTGATAGCATAGGGTAGGGGGGATTGTAAAGAGGTATATTAGGTATTTTGTGAAAGTGCAGTAAAATGATTGCTGCTGCAAAACGCATTTAATTAAATTTTTGCCACAAAATGCGGCACAAGCAGCTGAGGCCACTAAATGAAGCAACCAAGTGAAAGGAGAAATGGAAAAAGATAAGGCGAGAAAAAAACCTAAAGGAAAGAAGGATTTTAGTTGGTAAGAGGAGTGGTTTTGATGAAAGCGCATAATAAAAGTCGTAAAGTTTTATGATGACACAGACAAAAAGCGGAAATGCGCTGGCTGAGCACAAACTGGCAGCTAACAACAACGATGTACCAACTGTCAAACTGTGTGTGTGTGAGAGTTCGCTTAGTAAAATGAAAGCCACACTTCAAATCGCCATTTCAAAATGCGAGTATTTTTTTGTTTGTTTGTTTTTTCTACTCCTATTTGAAATTAGCGCACAAAGTGTAAACATAACCTTACTTGTCGATTGTGGCTTGTGTCTGTCACATGTGGCATGTGGCATGTTGTGGTAAAGTAGTTATTAGCGCACAGTAATGTTGAGTTACCGCTCACGTTGAGTTGAGTATTTTACGATTATTATTGGGATTATGTCGAATTACAAGCAGTGAAAAGTGATGGAAGTGTTTAAATGAGCCAATGTACTAAATAGAAAGGGATGTAAGAGGAAAGCTTAAAGTATTTTTAGGTACTAGCTGCAGATTAAGTTGTGGGCATAAGAGTTTTTCCGCTTTCCTTGCAACTGATGCTAGGCATAATTTTATTGAGCTGAAACTGAAAACAATAAGTATCTAAAGTATCAATAGAAAAGAAAACTCGAGGGTCGTGATAAAAAAAGATCACACAATCAATTAGACACCTTTAGCGGATATGTGTTTAACAACAAACAATATGAGATATATTGTGACTAACTTGAACCAATGAATTTAATGATATTTAAGATTGGGATCTGAAATTAGTACCGTAAATAATCTAGGTTTAGTAAGACTGGCTGGTCCGTGAGGATTTCAAAAATAATGTGTTAATAATGTTAGCAGAAGTTTGCTCAACGACCAAACTGAAAAACTATCAGAAACCAGGACTTGTGCTGTAAAATAACTCCATCTTCTTGGAAAATACTAGAAGCGTTCTGTTGTAATGTGCTTGCAGCTCATTTACCAACAAACAATATGACATATATTGTGACTAATTTGAACCGATGAATTTAATGATATTTAAGATTGGGATCTGAAATCAGTACCGTAAATAATCATCTAAGTTTAGTTAGATTGGCTGGTCCGTGAGGATTTCAAAAATAATGAATGTGTTAATAATGTTAGCAGAAGTTTGCTCAACGACCAAACTGAAAAACTATCAGAAACCAGGACTTGTGCTGTAAAATAACTCCATCTTCTTGGAAAATACTAGAAGCGTTCTGTTGTAATGTGCTTGCAGCTCATTTACCAACAAACAATATGAGATATATTGTGACTAACTTGAACCGATGAATTTAATGATATTTAAGATTGGGATCTGAAATCAGTACCGTAAATAATTATCTAAGTTTAGTTAGATTGGCTGGTCCGTGAGGATTTCATAAATAATGAATGTGTTAATAATGTTAGCAGAAGTTTGCTCAACGAACAAACTGAAAAACTATCAGAAACCAAGACTCGTGCTGTAAAATAACTCCATCTTCTTGGAAAATACTAGAAGCGTTCTGTTGTAATGTGCTTGCAAGCTCATTTACCAACAAACAATATGAGATATATTGTGACTAACTTGAACCGATGAATTTAATGATATTTAAGATTGGGATCTGAAATCAGTACCGTAAATAATCATCTAAGTTTAGTTAGACTGGCTGTTCCGTGAGGATTTCATAAATAATGAATGTGTTAATAATGTTACCAGAAGTTTGCTCAACGACCAAACTGAAAAACTCTATCAGAAACCAGGACATGTGCTGTAAAATAACTCCATCTTCTTGAATAATACTAGAAGCATTCTCGGATCAATACCAGTTAATCCTTCTAGATCTTACAGCTGTGCCACTCCTAATTGCCGAAGCTTTAGCCTTGCGAGCGCAGGTTACGAGCACAAAACTTGCTCGGTGGTTTCCTCCTTCAGCCCAAACTTTCTACATCTACTATCACAGAAATGTTCTAATTTAAAAGCATGTGAGGCCGGAAGGCAGTGCCCAGTCAGAATACTCATTATGAACCTACATTCCCCAATTTTCAATGATAAGAGTGACTTTGTTTGTTAAAGGTTGTATGAAATGCAAATGATCATGGGCACGTTGCAGCCCCGCGCTTGGTTCCACGCTTTTCCTGCTTGGTCAATCATGTGAAGCTCTCGCCTTCTTTTAATCTCGTCCAATCTGATTGGAACTTCTACGGTAAAATCATCGAGTGATACGCCCCGTTTAGCTAGCTTATAATTTTCCATTTCCATCTATTCCAATATACCCAGCGACTCGAATTAGATCGATTTGTCCCTATTGTGATTCTTTCCAGGAATTGCTTATACTCTGGGAATTGGCTGTCATTTGGTCAGAGTCAAAATTTACGCGGCTGTAGTTGATGCTATATTTCATTAAATGTTTCTACTACTTTAGTCGCGGCTACTACTTCCGCCTTAAAAACCCTACAGTGATCTGGCTTGTAGGATTTGTTTATTTGCGCAGTATATCGCGGACTCTACTCCTTCCAATATTGTGGAAGCATCAGTAAAAGCGTATATCGCCTCATCTGCCATTTTATATGGTGATAGACCCCACGTACCCCCTAGCAATTTTTTTATCCATAAAGTGCTATCGATGCCTTAATCACTCTCTTCTACACGTGGAGCTTCCACGAAAACTTAATTGTTAGAATGATTTCACATGTCCTAGCTTAGGCCTAGACCAATTCGGGTCCTTATACCTCCTTTGTTATCATCCATCCATATGGAACTTCTGAAAAATAAATATTTAAGCTCCACAATGTATGTAGCGTGTTCCAAGCTGAAGCATACGCAATCGATTCTGCGCTATTCTGGATTAAAAGTACTTGGCAACACAAAACGTATACGTTTTTAGTTATAGCCAATCATGTCTTGAAGCTATTAAAAATAGGAGCAGTACGACACCATTAATAGCGTAAATACATAAGCGGTCGTGCTTTTTACGTCGAAAAAACCAAATTGATTTCTCATCGGTAAAAGCTGATACTGGCATCGACGGAAATGAACAAGCAGATAAAGCAGCCAAGGAAGCGGCAGGGCTGACCACAAGTCCTGTAAAGTTTCCTATGAGCTATGCTAAAGCAATTATACAGCAAGAAACGCAAGAAGCATGACATCGTGAATTCATAGATGAATCAACAGGCAGTACCACAAAAATGTTCTTCCAGTCGCCAAAAGAAGCAGATATATATAGTGAACGATTTGGGGTTTTATTCCAAATGACGCAGTGCTTAACTTGTCACAGTTTCTGCAAGGCCTACTTGAAGCGTTTCCATATTATTGATACAGACTTACGTCCATGCAACGAAGGAGAAGCACAGTCAATTAGTCACTTAATCTACTCGTGTCCCAGGTACCAGAATGCGAGAAGAATTCATGAAATCCTTTGCAAGGAGCTCAACATACAACCATACAACATAATAGATATTTCACGGAATCAAGAATTGATTGAGTCTTTCAAGTAATTGCAATTACAAATATTCATTACTGTATGCTAAGTTAGATACCTGAAATTTAAACTCACGTCTGTATCCATGCAGACAGCATTGTTCCATAAAATCATATCACCAACTATACCAGTTTAGAGACATTGTTGAAAGCTCCGACTATGTCTAAGAAGACTCTTTATATTCCAGAGCTTTCTTTATGTCTATAACCACCCTATGCAGTGCCGTATCTACCAGTTTGCCTTTGGTGTACGCATGTTGTGTTTTGGAGAATAGCTTTTTATGCATTTTGGACTTTATGCACACAACTGACCGCCTTTGGAAGCGAAATGACATGAGTAGTTCTCCAAGAATGTGGTACATGATTCAATATTATGCACCCGTCGAATATTTCTCTAAGTTATTCCGCGATCACAGTAGTAAATAGGCCAATATCATACTTATGGTTAGCTGAGTTCAAAATTTTATTGCCGTACATAAGTTCTGGTACTATATCCTGAAGTCAAGTCAGCTTCTCAGTAACTTGATTGCGGACATTTCTAAATATGAGGTGAGAATCATTTCAACGGGGTTTTAACCCCATTTAGTCTCCGGGCGAACACCTGAGTGTTGGCAGCCCTGGTTTCGAGTTGCCGTAATATTATTGTGTTCGAAAAGAGATAAAACTGTGGTAACCTTTTTTAAGAAAGGGTTACACACTTTTTTGCAGGGGTACAACCATAAAAACGCAAAATGCTTCCAAATGAATATTTCGTATTTTATATATGGATCTTTCCATGTCAACTGAAACTACTTAAGGAGTGTGCATCACTGATTTTGTTTATTCTTTTAGACAATCCGGATATAGAATTTATGAAAAAATCGGCACCTTTTTTTGAATAACTTACGTTTTAATAACTTTGGGAAAAATTGAAAACATGTTCGACTTGGGTCAATTAGTTTGAATTTTTGTTCTTTGTTAAATTCTTGAAAAAAATATATACAAAGTGAACATTTAAGTTTATTATATAAATTTTCTTTAAGTGTTTTGTTTTAACTAATAACTTGGTGTAATCAGTGATACAAAATCCGCTGTTATGTCGAGCTGGCATTGAAAGTGCCTGTTTTTTTTCGCGGGAGTGAGCGAAAAACTACAAAAATCGGCGGCGGCGGCGGCGTAATCTCTACTGTGAGTATCTACAAACATATAAGTTTCACCAGGCACTCATACACCACAGTAACATTTGTTCATCCAAATATAATAACTCATCGTATTTAAAATATTTTTACTTAAGGATTCTTTATTGTCGCGTGCTTTTTTTTACCTTTCATGAAATTGAAATGGTATACATATGTATTAATGCTGTCACGAATTTCAAAATCGTAAGTCCTTAAAGGAAAAGAGATAAACTCACCAATAAGTATACCGAAATGATCAGAATGAAAAGCTGAGTTGATTTAGCCATCCGTGTCCGTCTGTCTGTTTGTATGCAAATTAGTCCCTCAATTTTAGAGATATCTTGATCAAATTTAGCGAGCGGGTATATTTAGGTGTCCGATTAGACATTTGTCGGAACCGGCCGGATCGGAATACTATAGCATATATCTCCCATATAACCGATTTTTGGCGGCCACCGTGGTGTGATGGTAGCGTGCTCCGCCAACCACACCGTATGCCCCGGGTTCAACCCCCGGGCAAAGCAACATCAACATTTTAGAAATAAGGTTTTTCAATTAGAAGAAAATTTTTCTAAGCGGGGTCGCCCATCGACAGTGTCTGGCAAGCGCTCCGAGTGTATTTGTGCCATGAAAAGCTCTCAGTGAAAACTCATCTGCCTTGCAGATGCTGTTCGTAGTCGGCATAAAACATGTAGGTCCCGTCCGGCGAATTTGTAGGGAAAATCAAGAGGAGCACGACGCAAATTGGAAGAGAAGCTTGGCCTTAGATCTCTTCGGAGGTTATCGCGCCTTACATTTATTTTTATTTTTTAACCGATTTTTCAGAAAAGAGGATTTTTGTGATATCTTCCTCAACTTATCAGATTGAAGCTTCAAATTGCACCATATGCTTTTGTATGCTATACGTATTTTTCTCTGAAAAAAATGAATGAGATCGGTCTTATATATAGCTTATATCCCCCACAACCGATAAGAAACTTTTCGTAATTTCTGCCCCATTTTAACAGCTAGAAGCTTAAAATTTCACTGAATGCTTACGTATGGGGCAGTCATTGTTGTTTGAAAAAATTTTATAGATCGGTGGTATATATAGTATATATCTCATACAACCGATTGTTCAGATAAGAAACTTTTCGTAATTTCTGCCGCATTTTAATTTCTAGAAGCTTCAAATTTCACCGAATTCTTACGTACAGACCATTCATTGTTGTCTAAAAAAAATCATAGAGAGCGGTCGCATATATGTTATGTATCACATACAACCGATTGTTCAGATAAGAAAGTTTTCGTAATTTCTGTCCCGTTTTAACAGCTATAAGCTTCAAACATCTCCATACACTTTAGTATATAGCAAATATTGTTGTCTGAAAGTTTCGAAGAGATCGGTCGTATATATAGCATAGGTCCACTACAACCGACTGTTCAGACAAGAAACTTTTCGCAATTTCTACATCATTTTAATTGCTAGGAGTTTCAAATTTTACCAAATGCTTACGCATATAGCATATATTGTTGTCTGAAAAAATTGTATAGATCGGTGGTATATATATTATATATCTCATACAACCGATTGTTCAGATAAGAAACTTTTCGTAATTTCTGCTCCATTTTAATAGCTAGAACCTTCAAATTTCACCATATGCTATCGTATATAGCATATATTGTTGTCTGAAAAAATCACAGAGATCGGTGGTATATATAGTAAACCATATAAACCGTAATTTCTGGGTCCCGTCCTTACTTGTTTTCTCTAAATTGAAATAAATAATCTAAGCAAAATAAATTTGACATGTAAATTGATTCAAAGTAAGCTCTTTTTAGTTGGTAGCATGACTAATTGTTAAAATTAAAATAAGCTCACGCGATCACTAATGTTTCGTATTATTTTACAAGTAATATGATGGCCGGCGTTAATTCTTCAACCAACAATTGAGTAAAATACATATAGCACATATTTGTTAGTTCCCTGGAGACGCTTTTTTTATGGGCACACGCTGCATTCATTCGCCAACGCCACTCACTCATATTGATGAGCAACTGTCAAAAAAATATATCTGTCAGCATTGCGGCGCTTTAACATGACTTTACGGATTTTCTTTAAACTCACGAGCCGGCGCTTACGCTACAAAAAAAAAAAAAAAAAAAAAACAAAAACATAACAATATTTTTCAACAAATTTAATACACGCATATTCATACATGTACTTAAGTTTGTATGTTTTGGTTTTTCTTCTATTTTTTGCACTTCAACCCTTTGACGTGACGTGTGCACGTAATTTGCTATGCGTTGCGTTCATTGCAGGCGTTGAAAATTTCATTTGTATAATTTTTTCCCTTAGCGCAGTCAACAAACTTCAATTTGGCTCTTTACTGCTGCTCTCACCGCTGTTTCACGTGAAAACTGCATAAATTATACAATTTTATGTTGTGTGCTGTGGTATTTTTCTTTAAACAAAAATTTAATTCAACCCAAAGATTATATATTTTGCACTTATTTTATTTTCATTTTTTATAAACATACTCCCACAAACATGGGCGTAGATAGGGGATGTTTTTGTTGTTGCCACACAACCCCATATCTTATATATTAGCCGTGTTTTTTTTTTACACGTGTATCTATACGTTTCGTTTGCGCGTGAAAAAAAACGCCTATCCTCGCTTAGATAATGCTTAGGAGACCCATCTAGCGTCTGTGGTTAAACAACTAGCTACAACAACAGGGTGTACCGAAAAGCGGAGATACAACGCGCTGATGGCCATACGGTATAACATATAGCTGAATCAGTTGCGATGAATTGTGGACACACATAGAATACATAGAATTAGTGTAGAGGGTGAAACAAAGACACATATTTCAGTTACATCTGAGTATAAAGCGTATTGAAATTTAGTAGGACAAAATTTATGCGCAGCAATTTCAGAGGTGTATTTAAAGTTTGTCGCTTAGCAGTCCATATAAAGTTTAAGCGTAAACGGATATACGCGTGTTAAAAAACACGGCTATTATTTCTAATTGCTGTTTTTATGTGCAAGTCCCTTTTTCGCTCTTATTTAAAATCCAAATCTATAAATAAAGTTTTCGTTGTAAAGATGAAGATTCGTGCTATTAGCGAGCTTTGGGCATTATTGGTCGTAGTGCTTTTGTTTAGCTATATTTAATTTAAATAATTTGCTAAAAATAAACGATTGTGAGCACACATATGTATGTACTATGGCACTATTGTGAATATTTGATTAGACCTAACACTGCATTACCGGCAGTTGCTAACATTCGCCAGATGGCAGCGCAAGCGTATGTAAGTTTTTATTGATAGATAGAACAGCTGATTTCTCTTGATAATTGGTATGCGACTTTGATGTTTGTTGCGCAAGATGCACAGGGGTCGGTCCGGCTAGTTTATTAAAATTTTAAATACGACACTCGTTTCTCCGAATAGTAACCTCGAATAATTTTCTGTGGATACCCCATAGGGTGCTATTCTGTTGCACATTCTTTATATCTTCATAGACAATCTTTTAACAAGGTAAGGTTATTTTGAAAGCACTAGACTTAAAATGACTTTTTGAAACCCACACTTAGATAATGGGTTAATTTCGATGCCCTTACTGTTGGTAAACCGCGCTTAAACACCTACATCTTGCCTCGCTTTCTCTCTTCTCTCTGTATACCGTTAGCGTCTACTCTTTCCTCCATTATTCTTCTTATTATTGTCCTTTTTGCCTTGTGCACAATGGCTCACTTTATGAATTTAGGCAAACAAATTTTCAGGCAGGACAGAGTCTGCCGGGTACACTAGTTATTATTATAATTTAAATACCATGTTAAGAATAGTTCTCTTCATGAAATTCACATTATTTTGGTTTTTATATAGAAGAACACCATACAGTGCGTTTTTGACACCTAACTTTATTTGTGTGAGGCTCGAGCCATATCGATAAGTCGATAAATTAAGCTAATACTGTCATTTTCTGTTTGAATGCCTCTGATTTGGGAATAGCAGGATTATTTCCACTCAGAACCGGGAAATAGACAGCAGATTCTGTACGCTTTCCTCCTCCTCAATACAAAAGCTGCTACAAGAAAGCATGAGTGTCTATCTCAAAATGTTCTGTGATAGCCCTAACTTGAGACGACAGCAAGCACTTATTGCGGCTCTTTATCATAGGAACGCTAAATCAGCTTTGATTTCTCTCACTTTGAAAGTTCTGATCAGAGCACATTTTCCCTGTTTATAGTCCATACAGATACAAAAAAACTGGAAATTGCTAAAAATATGCCCCCAAAAAAGCTTAATTTTGGCCAAGTCACACAATGATACCATAGAGGTAACCATGGGTTATTAGTTGTTATGTCATACAAAAGGAAAGAGCACTGACTTTTTTCGGCCAAAGCTAAAGAAAAATATTTATTTGACTTGTTTCAGACCAACTTATAGTCAACTCATAGTTAGCTTCTTTACCTGCAGTGGTGCTTATGATTGCACAGAGATACCATAGGTATACCTACTATGTCATTTTCTGTGTCCAAGTACCCACATAAGTTTCAAGCACCGAACCACATTTGTAAGAGCGCACGGCCTTTGAGAGCGTCTTTGCTGTCTGAGAAAATATCTAACTGTTTCCCCTTCTCAGGCATAGGTGCCAAATAATTTTTGCACAGGGGTTTGATAACATTTTCGCTTGTTATACGCTACAATTGCTGGGGAAGAGGGTTTCTGTATTCCGGAAATGTAATGTTTTAAAACACCTCATCATTTGAAAGAAGCACCATCAGTTGTGAGCGGAGAATACATATCATCATCATCATCATTTATTGACGCTTAACCGCCTAGGCAATGTTGGCCTTTTTAACAAGTCACGCCAGCTTTGCATGTTTGCGATAATTGACCCGAATTGGGAAAACCATTGGAGGTCAAGTCTTCCTTCTCATCCCTCTCCTAATTCACTCTCCCCCTTCATGTGATTTCAAGCTGCGGTGTCGACTGAAATACTTTTTTTTGGCCGAGCGTCTTCGTCCATTGGAATGACATGACCTAGCCAGCGTTTATTTCGCTGCACTTTGTCATATCTGCGTAAAGTTCACGCAGCTCATCACTATACCTCCTTCGATACTCACCGTCGGCATCACGTATAGGACAATGCTTTTCTGGACAACCCTTCTCTCGACGACTCCAAGAGCCATCTCATCTTCTCCCGACACCGTACATGATTCCGAGCCATACATCTTGTGAGGTAGGTTGCGCGACTTGTAGAGTGTGATTTTTCTTCGTCGAGGGAAGTATTTACTTTTCAATTGCATACTCAGTACAAAACGACATTTGTCGGCGAGAGCTATTTTCCGTTTGATTTCTAAGTTTACATTGTAATTGCTAAAAATGCGGGTTCCCAAATAGACGAAATCTTGCACATTCTCGAATTTTTATTCGTCAACAGTGACGTGGCTGCCAAGGCGAGAATGCGCCAAATTTCTCTAGGATGACAGCAAGTACTTCGTCTTGACGCCTTGACCAGTTTTTTTGCCTCTTTATCTAGTCCATAGAAAGCAGAACTCGCACCGTGTTTTATTATACTCAGTTGAGCAGAGCTCACAGAGTATATTAAGTTTGATTGGATAACGGTTGGTTGTACATATATAAAGGAATCGAGATAGATATAGATTTCCATATATCAAAATAATCAGGATCGAAAAAAAATTTGATTGAGCCATGTCCGTCCGTCCGTCCGTCCGTCCGTCCGTCCTTTAACACGATAACTTGAGTAAATTTTAAGGTATCTTGATGAAATTTGGTATGCAGGTTCCTGAGCACTCATCTCAGATCGCTATTTAAAATGAACGATATCGGACTATAACCACGCCCACTTTTTCGATATCGAAAAATTCGAAAAACCGAAAAAGTGCGATAATTCATTACAAAAGACAGATAAAGCGACAAAACTTGGTAGACGAGTTGAACTTATGACTCAGAATAGAAAATTAGTAAAATTTTGGACAATGGGCGTGGCACCGCCCACTTTTAAAAGAAGGTAATTTAAAATTTTGCAAGCTGTAATTTGGCAGTCGTTGAAGATATCATGATGAAATTTGGCAGGAACATTACTCCTATTACTATATGTACGCTCAATAAAAATTAGCAAAATCGGAGAAGGACCACGCCCACTTTTAAAAAAAAAAATTTTTTTAAGTAAAATTTTAACAAAAAATTTAATATCTTTACAGTATATAAGTAAATTTTGTCAACATTCAACTCCAGTAATGACGTGGTGCCACAAAATACAAAAATAAAAGAAAATTTCAAAATGGGCGTGGCTCCGCCCTTTTTCATTTAATTTGTCTAGGATACTTTTAACGCCATAAGTCGAACAAAAATTAACCAATCCTTTTGAAATTTGGTAGGGGCATAGATTTTATGACGTTAACTGTTTTCTATGAAAATGGGCGGAATCGGTTGATGCCACGCCCAGTTTTTATACACAGTCGTCCGTCTGTCCTTCTGCATGGCCTTTAACACGATAACTTGAGCAAAAATCGGCATATCTTTAATGAACTTAGTTCACGTGCTTACTTGAACTCACTTTATCTTGGTATGAAAAATGAACGAAATCCGACTATGACCACGCCCACTTTTTCGATATCGAAAATTACGAAAAATGAAAAAAATGCCATAATTCTATATCAAATACGAAAAAAGGGATGAAACATGGTAAGGTAATTGGATTGTTTTATTGACGCGAAATATAACTTTAGAAAAAACTTTATAAAATGGTTGTGACACCTACCATATTAAGTAGAAGAAAATGAAAAAGTTCTGCAGGGCGAAATAAAAAACCCTTAAAATCTTGGCAGGTATTACATATATAAATAAATTAGCTGTATCCAACAGATGATGTTCTGGGTCACCCTGGCCCACATTTTGGTCGATATCTGGAAAACGTCTTCACATATACAACTACCACCACTACCTTTTAAAACTCTCATTAATGCCTTTAATTTGATACCCATATCGTACAAACTCATTCTAGAGTCACCCCTGGTCCACCTTTATGGCGATATCTCGAAAAGACGTCCATCTATAGACCTAAGCCCCACGCCCTTTTAAAATACTCATTAACACCTTTCATTTGATACCCATATCGTACAAACATATTCTGAAGTCACCCCTGGTCCATCTTTATGGCGCTATCTCGAAAAGGCGAACACCTATAGAACGAAGGCCCACTCCCTTTAAAAAATCCTCATTAACACCTTCCATTTGATACCCATATCGCACAAACAAAGTATAGAGTCACCCCTGGTCCACCTTTATTGCGATACCTCGAAAAGGCGTCCATCTATAGAACTAAGGCCCACTCCCTTTTAAAATACTCATTAACTCTTTTCGTTTGATGCCCATATTGTACAAACATATTCTAGGGTCACCCCTGGCCCACCTTTATGGCGATATCTCGAAACGGCGTCCACCTATGGAACTAAGGATTACTCCCTTTTAAAAAACTCATTAACACCTTTCTTTTGATACCCATATTGTACAAATTCTAGGGTCACCCCTGCTCCACCTTTATGGCGACATCTCGAAACGGCGTCCACCTATGGAACTTAGGATTACTCCCTTTTAAAATACTCATTAACACCTTTCTTTTGATACCCATATTGTACAAACAAATTCTATGGTCACCCCTGATCCACCTTTATGGCGATATCTCGAAAATGCGACCACTTATACAACAACCACCACTCCCTTTTAAAACCCTCATTAATACCTTTAACTTGATACCCATACCGTACAAACACATTCTAGAGTCACCCCTGGTCCACCTTTGTGGCGATATTTCGAAACGGCGTCCACCTATAGAACTAGGGCCCACTCCCTTTTAAAATACTCATTAACACCTTTCGTTTGATGCCCATATTGTACAAACATATCCTAGGGTCACCCCTGGTCCACCTTTATGGCGATAACTCGAAACGGCGTCCACCTATGGAACTAAGGATTAATCCCTTTTAAAATACTCATTAACACCTTTCTTTTGATACTCATATTGTACAAACAAATTCTAGGGTCACCCCTGGTCCACCTTTATGGCGATATCTCGAAAATGCGACCACTTATACAACAACCACCACTCCCTTTTAAAACCCTCATTAATACCTTTAACTTGATACCCATATCGTACAAACACATTCTAGAGTCACCCCTGGTCCACTTTTATGGCGATATTTCGAAACGGCATCCACTTATAGAACTAAGGCCCACTCCCTTTTAAAATACTCATTAACACCATTCGTTTGATGCCCATATTGTACAAACAAATTCTAGGGTCACCCCTGGTCCACCTTTATGGCGATATCTCGAAACGGCGTCCACCTATGGAACTAAGGATTACTCCCTTTTAAAATACTCATTAACACCTTTCATTTGATACCCATATCGTACAAACGCATTCTAGAGTCAACCCTGATCCACCTTTGTGGCTATATCCCTAAATGGCGTCCACCTATAGAACTATGGCCCACTCCCTCATAAAATACTCTTTAATGCCTTTCATTTGATACGCATGTCATACAAACACATTCCAGGGTTTCCCTCGGTTCATTTTCCTACATGGTTATTTTCCCTTATGTTGTCACCATAGCTCTCAACTGAGTATGTAATGTTCGGTTACACCCGAACTTAACCTTCCTTACTTGTTTTTTTATTATTTTTAAGAAATCGAAATGTGGAAAATATACTATCTGAAATTATTGAATAGAGCATCCCAGCGGGTTAGGGGCTAGAATATACACGCGGTAGGTATGCCTGTCATAAGAGGCGACTAAAATACCAAATATATTCAAGGGGTTGTGTAGCGCAACCCTTTCAGGTTGCCAGCGCAATATATAGCTTCTCCGAACCCAATTGTCAACCTCACCTATCCGTGGCGAATCCTGTTTCATTAAAAGCCGCGGCTCTGGCGACTCCGAACTCCTCATGGATGTAGCGGTGGGCGGGCTGGATCGCCTAAACGGTCGTATGTGGTCATAACAAATCGTACCCGAGATGGTCGGGCTTGGTACCGGAACGTACCGGATGGTCAAAGGATTATCAACATCGATAACACTTCCCAAGGCCTTCGGTGAGTGTCCTTATCCCTACAACAACAACAACAACAACAACAACAACAACATTCAATAGCGCTGCCACACTGACCGTCTTTTGTCGGACACGAATACGACGCATTCCAGTGCTAAAAGTGACGGTGATGTGTAAGCAAACAACAACTGATACGTTTCTATCAAGCTCCTATGTACAAATCCTCCTTGAAAAGAATGGTCGTACGCCTATTCTGACTACCTCTCAAGCCTTTTTTATACCTTTTTTATTTACATATTTATATTTATTTTATATTTTATATACCTTTATATTAAGTCGCTTCCATGTTTGTCCCCTCATTTCCATACGAATTTGTGACCCACGGAAAAGTCTTTTTCGGTAACTTCCCGTCGAGCTAGACACTTGACACTTAGAACACAGTTCAGATCTGGTAGACATTACAATGCAAGTCAAAAAATCCGCTAGGAGGCGCGCGGATCGAGATATACAGAAAATTAATTTTAAAGTTGAAATTTTGCTATCGACTTTTAACTAACTTCCCGGTGATCCAGAGACATGAAACTTAGCGCATAGTTTGCGAGTCGATGTCACTACAATTCATGGAAAACAAAATGCCGCCAGGTGGCAGGCGAATCGAGATAAACGAAAATTCCTGAAAGTCCCTGAAAAAACGCAGGGAATATTGCGATCGATTTTTAAATAACTTCCCGGTAAGCTACAGACTTGAAACTAGTGCCGTGAGTCACAACCCGGTGACAATGCAATATTTGATCAACAAATTTTCGCTAGGTGGCGCATGGATCGAGATATTAAGAAAATTAATTTTGTTTTTTGGAATCTTTCAATCCATTTTTAACTAACTTCCCGGTGACCCAGAGACTTGAACCTAGGCAAGCAGTTCGAGGCTTGGTGACAATACAATTTGTAGAAAAGAAAATTCCGCTAGGCGGCGCGCTAAGCGAGATAACTACAAATCCCTGAAAAACGAGGGGAATCTTATGATCGATTTTTGAGTAACTTGCCGGTGAGCTAGAGACTTGAAACTTGGGCCTTAGGTGAGAACCCGGTGACAATGCAATATTTTATTAAAAAAATTCGCTAGCTAGATACCTGAAATTTGGCACACAATTCGAGGCTCGGTGGCGATACAAGCTACAGAAAAGAAAATCCCGCTAGATGGCGCGCTAAGTGAGATAACTTCAAATCCTTGAAAAACGAGGGGAATTTTGCAATCGATTTTTGAGTAACTTCCCGGTGACCTGGAGATATGAAACTTGAGCTGTAAGTCAGAACCCAGTGACAGTGTAATATTTTATCAGAAAAAATTCCGATAGGTGGCGCATGGACCGAGATATTAGGAAAATTAATTTTAATTTGGGAATCTTTCAATCTATTTTTAACGAACTTACCGGTTACCTAGAGACTTGTAACTTAGCACATAGTTCGGGACCCTGTGACAATTCAAGTTGTAGAAAACAAAAGTTCCGCTAGGTGGCGTGCTAATTGAGATAACTACAAATTCCTTAAAATTGAGGGATATCTTGCGATCGATTTTTGAGTAACTTTCCGGTGAGCTAGAGACTTGAAACTTGGGCCGTGGGTCAGAACCCGGTGACAATGCAACATTTGATCAAAAAAATTCCGCTAGGTGGCACGCGGATCTGATAGTAAGAAAAAAAATTTTAATTTGGGAATCTATCAATCCATTTTTAACCAACTTCCCGGTTACCTAGAGACTTGAAACTTGCCACTTAGTTAGAGGCCTGGTGACAATACAATTTATAGAAAACAAAGTTCCGCTAGGTGGCGCGCTAGTCAAGATAACTGAAAATACAGCTATAATAATTCACCGATTTATATGTAGCACACATACATCTTTCTACAGTCAATAATCAATTAGTTAATCCCAAGTACATGGTTTGCCTTAAATTGAAAGATTGCGCTCCACCTTCATAGTTTTAAATCCCAAAATTCTTTTACAAGAGCTATTGTTAAAGTTGTTTAGTCAAAATTCAACAAGACTATGTCTTCTATTTTTTGGTCCATTTATATAAAGGTATTCCTTAAAAATTTTTTTTCATCTTTTTATTCTATTTGCAACCGTTTCTCGCTTTAACTCTTCCTTAATTCCATTTAACGTAAGTCTGGCAGCGTGTTGGCATGTTTAATCCATTTTGTGGTGTTTCTTTCAACTTACTCAAATTTCAAGGGTTTAGCTTTTATGCTTATTTTTTTTTAATAAAGTAGGTGTCTTCCCTTTTTTTATTGTTGTTGCATTGGCTAGCGTAGAAAAGCGCATCAACGCGCGCGTTTTTAAGTCATTCACTAATTTGATATTTAATTTTTTATCGTCATTGTTGTTGCTATTTTTCAAAAACCCTTTGACAGCGGCTCAACAACTCATCACCATCAACAGCAACAGTAATATCACCAACACCATCAATACAAACTCATAGATATCAACCAACATTATGTCGGACGCCATCAAAATCGCTCGTAAATTCATCAAGGCAATCTGTTTTGAGGGCGTGTGGTCACGTGACTCTAAACATTACTTATGTGTAACGGGACTTATCTTTGTGTTGGCTATTAATTGCGGCATGCAGATTAAAGTTGTTCACTATGCTGATGGTAAAGTGATGAATACATGCTTCAATTTAATATGGGTAGTGTGAGAAATCCATGCATTAGTTTAGAGGCGTGAAAGGGTTGTAAATTATTTATAGTACATTTGTTTAAAAAAATATTAGAATTGTAGCCGGATTTCGCATATATGGACTCTCTTTCTCTCTAGAGTACAGAAAATATTGGCACAACTTTCCGCTTTGAATGGAAGTCCAAGGAAACTTGCAGTTTCAATAGGATTCGACCAAAGGGACATGGGTGTTAGAGGCGTTGTTTCCACATTGCAATTGAAAAGATGGTTGCTGTCATGTGGAGACACATTACATGTGACCCATACACTGCGTATGTTGCGGACGTTGATTCCAAATAAGTAAAGGTTTAATCTATTACAGTACCCTTATCGAAGTTGCGCCATAGGGACGCGCGTCGCCCTGGGAAGTTTTCTCTACTGCGAGTTTCGGATATTGGACTCTGAAAACGGATTTCATCTGGCATTTTTTGGCATACGCTTTATCAACTACTTTTGGATAAGGCTGAGGACCTGTTTGTGCCTATCTGGCTGAAATGATTGAATTCTTGTGTGCCGGATCCCTTCGTAGCACTTTCCCTCATATCTCTGGGAGGCGGCGCTTCATTAACCATTTGTTTGTTGCGATGCTGAGTACTAACAAAAACAGTTTGTTCAGCATTTCGGGCCTCTCGTTTACGAGGACTATTTCCACCTTACTGTGAAGATGATGCTTTAAATTAGTGAGGTATTTTGAAAGACCTGCCAGTGTGTTTCTTTTATGCTTGGCGGCCAAATCGGAGCCGCGTAGGCGATTGCTTTATTTATTTATACTTACCCCGAGTGCTGCCAACGTGGGATTTGAGATTTTGGTTACGGCTCTCCACTTTAGGTACAATTGCTTATCTATGCTCGCCAAAATGAAGATCATTATCGAACGTCAGTCCCAGTATTTTTGGTTGCCAAAACGCCGGTAGCGTAAGGCCATCGACGTGGAAGTCCAATGTTGGCGACATTTGATTCGAGGCGAAAAAACTGCAGTGAATAGGGAAATATTTGTTAATTTTAAGCCACAGCATATCAATGGAAGCGTCAGGACTTGTTTCTATTATCGTGCAGTAATCTACAAAGAAAACAAAGGTAACTTCTTCGTGTGGGAGAGGGATTTTCGATATTTAAATATTATATCACTCTGCGACAATCCTTGTCAAAAGTTATCTTGGTTTTGATGTTCCGTTCCTAAATTGGAAATCATCAGTTTGCCGACGATTCAAATACTTTGCGGTCTGCGTTTTGAGACCAGGTAGAATAGAAGATTATTCAAAATCTTGCAGTAACGTGCCCATATTGGTGGTTGACAAGTCGTAGGGTGACAGCAAAATAAGGGAGCAAGGCAGTTTCAAGTGTTTGATATTGGCCATAGGAGAGATATCGGTTGATACGAGGTTCCTTTCGCTAGGTTGTATTCCAGGCTTTAGTAGCGGTACCACCCTTGCCATTTTCCATTTTTCAGGGATGAAAATCTCTCATTGCAAAATACTTAAGTATCGACATATCGTTCTCGTCCGCATAAACTGCTTATTATGATTTGGATAGTTTGTTGGCTTCTTCAAAATCTTTAGCGCACTGTGTTTATGTGCGAGTTTATTGGCCTGCCGGCTGGTTTTGTCGACCGTACAATATATTACGAATTACGGACAGAAAGTTCCAAAGGCGATGGATAATTGGTCATTGTGCTTTGTCGAATTTGAGAGAGACTTTACGGTTGCCCATAGCTTACCAACAGCGTCCGAAAGATTGCAGTTTTTAGGAGTTCATTTCATTTCGCCTGCTGTGTTTATTCACAAGCTGCTTGATTACCGGCATTTGTGGTTCGCCGGGAACTTGATGTCTGACAAACTCACGCTCTGTCTTTAACGTTGCGGCTGTCGTTGGAGAATTTGACCAGACTCCCTTGACGAACATCAACGAATATTTCTCGTGAAGTTTAACTATGAGAAACTCAGCTACGTGGTACGCCACAACTTTTTTTTTACAATTTTGTTACCTATTCCATAATCAACTTGGGCAAAATATTGCAAGATTAAAATGACCATAGCAAAGACATTTTCTAACGATTTTAATCAACAAAGAGGGTATCAAAAGACATTTTTCGACCTTCGGTTTAAGAATCCGAAAGCGGAAGTTAAAAATTTATTTCTGTAGAAAGATATTGCAAAAAACCGGAGAGGGTCCGAAATCGGGGGCCTGATCCATACCTTTTTTGCACAGAGTACCTTTCTGTTGTTGCTGTTGTTTTTGTAGCGATAAGGACACTCCCCGAAGGCCTTGGGAGTGTTATCGATGTTGATGGTCCTTTGCCGTATGCATATCAGGTACGTTCGGGTACCAGGCCCGACCATCTCGGGAACGATTTGGTATGACCACATGCGACCTTCTAGGACAGCACGCCCTCTCACTCTCTAGATCTACGAAGAGTTCGGGGTCGCCAGAGCCTCCGCTGTTAATGAAACAGGATTCGCCACGGATAGGTGAGGTTGAAAATTGGGTTGGAGAAGCTATATATTGCGCTGGAAACCACTTGAGTGGGTTGCACTACACAACCCCTTCAATCTATTTGCTATTTTACGACAGGCATACCTACCACGGATATATTCTAAGCCTCCTAACCCGCTGGGGGTAGTACCTTTCTGCGTTAGCGGCTTTAGGTTGTGATTTCAAAAAAATATTCCAGGGTGGATCGAAAACCGGTTTGAGGATAAAAGTTATATCCGCGTCGAAGACATTTCTGTATTAGTGTGTGTGTTTACAACAAAACCTGGCAAAATACAATAACCACATGAAAATTTGCACTGATTAAAATCGGAGGTTGGGCAATTAATTTCATATTGCTGCAGAGTGTTATATATACAAATGTTTGAAAGGTCTTGTTAGATTGACAGGACATGCGTGGGAGCTTAAAACACCTTGAGACATCGTGGTTGACCTTTGTCAAATCAGACACTTATTTAGTAGTCCTTAAACCAACTCATTTCCTATATGAACTTAAAAAGGAGCGAAAGATCCCCTTTGCCTATCTTCGCCCAAATTTCGAAACAGCGTACGCCTGGAAATCTGAGTCGTCTTGTCTGCAGTCTCTGTACTCGCCCGAGTAAGTTATGAGATGACTCTCCATCCTGAAAGTTTCTGCAAAGGCAGCTTGTTTGTTTACGCCATCGTCGTAGCATCGGTGCAACAGCACAGTGAGTTTAATCAAAATAATTCTTGTGAACATGAAAAAAATAGATGAATGAGTACTAAATATGTCAAAAGTTTTTTCTATGCCCAATTACTATAAAAAGTTGACCCTTGTCATCCTAACTTTAAATTGACATTTGGTCTGTATTTAATTATATTTATGCGTATTTCGAAAAAAAAGTTTCCAAACAATTAATTGGCGCTTTGTGGGCGTTAACTAAGTGCAGCTGCTAATTTTTTTTTTTAAGAAAAATCAGAAACGAAAATCGTTGTTGACTTAAAAATTGAATTAAAAACATCGTCACGTAATGCACCGTTTAATTAATTAATGTGTTAGAGAAGTGTTAAGAGCGAGTAAAAGAAGGAAAGCTAGCATAAAAACAGCAGATAAAAGAGAAAGTATGAAAACTGTATAACTACAAATATTGAGGCAGTTTTTCCCATAAATTTGTAAATAAATTTACGCGGCTTCTTTTCACGTACAAGTATTTTTTAAACCCCCGCGCTATATATTTAACTCAGAGCAAACTTTAAGCATTCCGGAAGATAAAAATTTGCATACCTCAACTTTGAGGTGAAAAATGTTAGCTGGGCATAAATGACAAGAATACAAATTTGGGTAGGTACATAGCCATATTTGTCAGCGTTGGCCTTGTTGAAAGCACAGTGTGATGCAAAAAGTGGAGCACTATTATAGGTGGAGCAGCTTTCCAAATACGACTTAAGCTTAGGTATCCTTTATAGATATCTTTAATAGAATTTATCTTTTATTCCCAACAATCGCTATTCTTTCTTCGATGACATCAAGTACTTTGTCTTGCCCCTGTACACTATATTACCTACCTTTTTACCTTTATCTTTAGGTTGAAGAAAAAGTACGATAGTAAGTAAGTCACCTTGCCTTAGGGATTCTTCGATTTCGTATGGCTTCGAAAAGTTTCTTCCAATTCATATGGTCCTAATGGTGTTCCTCAACGTCGTTGGCAAAACCGCCTTCAATGGCTTCAACTTATAGCACTGCCGCAGTCTTTTTGGTATATTCCACGTTAGGAATAATTGTAAGAGCATCAGTACCGGCGTCAGTTTTAGGGCGGAATTAGATTTTTCGGGTTTATATCCAACGATAGGTCCCAACGTAGACACTTCAATTTCATCAACCAACACAGCTGGTAACTTGACCGCTCTTCTGCGTGTCATTTAATAGTTTTAGGACCATATATTTTGAAGTCTAGGAAAAGATGATGCGTGTCAATTTTCTGAGCCTCCTACAGGATTTCGCGTATCATGAAAATCTCGTCCATTATCAGTTTTGCAGCTCTTAAACAGCACTAATAAGGTCCAATAAGTTCGTTGAATTCAAGTTTCAGTCTCTCACACAATGCGCTAGATATAAGGCAGGCTGATTCCGCAGTTTTCCGGAGCCCCTTTCTTGTAAATTGGGCAGAGCACACTTCAGTTTCAGTTTTTAGGCATGCCAATAGAGGAATCACTTCGCAAGTATTGGACCCAACACTTTTAGAAATCCAGTTTATTCTTCTCTCTATCGAATTATTTCGCGATTGTATGCGTTATAATATCGGCATCTTTTTGAGAGTTTTTCGAGATTATCTTCTTGACTGCTTCGGGAATGTTAACAGGATCATTCGGACTATATCACCGCGGTTATGGGCTAGTTGTATATAAATTTGGTTTGCTCCTTTGGGAAAGAGTGTCCGTGAACTTCCGCAGAAATACGAGAGTCATGGACCTAGGTCTTGAAGACCGTTCTTGAAAACAAACGCTCCCAACTAATAAGTTCTTTATTCAGTGAGAAGCAACCACATTTTATATTCAAAAAGTTAATTCAATTTTTCAGGTTGACTTTCCAATAACATGTTTGAGCCACCTTGTATGAAGGTGTGACCACTTTCGTTTCAACAGACTTAATGTGACTTTTATAATTGCGGCCACAGGTGTAGACAGTGAAATTTTTATTGTGGATATTTAAAAATTAAATGCAGTAGCAAACAAGAGAAAAGAAGTATACGAAAAGGCGTACAAAATAAAATGTTTAGTCAATTTACTAAAAGGTATGAACAACTAAGGGGGGTTGTTTTTGGTGTATACTTTTAGGCTTGAGGGTTAGGTTAGGTTAGGTTAGGTTCAAGTGGCTGCCGTCCATATTGGAGCGGCACACTTAGGCCTTTATAAGCCCATTGTGAAACCACACGGATTTGTTCCCACTCTTCTAATCAAACCACTTCGTTGAGTTTGTGAAGCTAACTAAGTGTCGTGTATTGTCCTCAGCTATATCAGTCAGATCTACGAGAAACATCTTGCCCATAAAACGTTGCCTTCTTCTACCGAGCGCTCGACATTCACAGAGTAGATGCCTAACAGTTTCAGGTTCTTCTTCGTTGCCACATCTTCTACAATAATACAACCAATACAAACATGACCCGTAAGAAGACCTACAACTAAGCAAACATCCCTCTTACGGAGGGTGAGAAGCTCTCGCGATCTCTTCTCATTCCATTCCGGCCATGTGAGTTTTGCCGCGTGGCATCTATCATGATGCTTCCACCTGGCTCCTGCTTCCATCAGTAAAGCATCCTTTATTTTGAGCTTGCAGGTGGAGAACGGCATGCCCAACCTCTTCCAGAATGGCGAAAGTGGAAGGGAGGTACTCTTTCTTGCAAAGCTTCACTGCCCTCTCATTACCTGGTATGCCCTTATGTCCCGGAACCCATACCAGATGTAGAGTAAACTGTTCAGCCATCACGTTAAGTGATCTGCGACAGCCTACTACAGTTTCAGAATTAGCTGTGACAGAGTCAAGGGCATTTAGTGCTGCTTGACTGTCTGAGAAAATGTAAATGTGCTTCTGAGAGACTGCCTTCTCCCTAAGGCAGTCCACAGCATCTTGTATGGCCACAAGCTTGGCCTGAAATACGCTACAGTGATCCGGAAGGCGAAACGATATTTGTATCTCCAATCGTTCCGAAAAGGCATCCCCTCCGACCCTGTTATCCAGTTTAGATCCATCCGTGTAGATATGAATGCTGTTAGTGGGCCAATCAGGGTCATTCACCCACTGTTACCTCTCAGGGATTAATATCTCGTATCCCTTGTTAAAGTTGGTATGTGGTTTGCAGAAATCTGTCCATTCTGGTATGCATAATCTGTCAAGAATTTCAGTATGTTTGCAGTGCGCCCATGTGGTCAGTTTCCTCAGCCTGATAGCTGCACATGCTGCATATTTAATGCCTACTATATCTATGGGTAGTAGGTTCAGTATTACATTCATAGCCTCCGTTGGCGTTGTGCGGATGGCTCCGCTTATCCATAGTAGTGCAGATCTTTGCACCTTTTGAAGAGCAAGAACAATCGAGGATTTATACAGGGCGGGCCACCATACCGCCACCCCGTAAGGTTTGAGGGTTGCTAACCCAATAAAGGCATGGATATATAGTGAGCTGAAGTCTTTGATAGATGCTGGTTACTGTTGAACGCTTTGACTGTCAAATTGCGCTGCATCGACTTTAACAAAGTGTTTAAATATTTTATTAAAAAATATTACTTTACCACACTTTCACAACATTTTGCGTCACTGCTGTCTACGCAGTGTAAATAGACTTCCAATCAAATTTATTGTTAATGTGCGGATTACAAAATACTTTATTGCCTCAACCACTATTTGTTTAGGAACAAAAAGAAAAAAAAAAAACAATAACAATTTACACTCAATTTCATTAGTACCAACGCAATGGACACACAAATGCACTAAAGGCCTACTTTTAGGCATAGAGTTTACCGCCTCTGCACTTTTTATGATGTTAATACCATGAAATTGCCGTCTTTTCTTTGTCTTAAGCAGGTAAAATGACTGAGTTAGCAATTGTTGAAACAATTCAATAGCGGTAATTTACGCTTTTTAACCTTTCACCAGCAGCATGAAAAGTGAAAGTGTATATAAAAATGTAGCATATGCTCAGGCGTTTTAGGCCATTCAAAAGGATCAAATGCTTAAGATAATAAAGTAGACTTGTGAAGTATAAGCAGCATTTAAAAAATAACAAACGGCTGTCACAACAACAATAAATGGGTAGCAGGTGTAGCAATAATAATAAATAGCAAAAGAGAGAATTATAAAATATTTTCCAAGTCCCTTTCAACAATAACAAACCTTCGCTTACCTATTTTAAGTACCATTGATCCTTTTTGTTATAATTCAATTAATTTGCAACTATAAAATGCCTTTGGTATGTAATTTGAGTTGCACTTAAACAAAAATTAATTTAAATTTTTTTTTTTTAATATTAAAAAAAAAAGTTGTTCAGCCATTGCAAACGTCTTGAATTTCCACGCTTTCGCATTTCATAACCCTTTGGCGATTTGCTCTAGAATTTTTTTTTTCTGAAATTAAAAGTTTAAAATTGTTCGCCATCGCTGCTCCTTGTTGTTGTACTTGTGGAAATTTAATACTTTTTTAAGTTCGCATATTTTTTGTTTGCTGTTTTTGCATTTTGCGTAACTCGTTGCTAATTAATTCCTTTACCGCGTGTTATCTGGCATGGTTGGAGGCTATGGCCGAAGGGTAAATTTTTAAGCCAATTAGAAAATAATACGCATGGCGAATTTAACATGAATTTAATTTTCATAGGTAAAGTTGTTTTTGTCATAACTGAAATTGGCTTTGCAAAAAGTACATTTAGCCGGGCAAATAAAGCTTGTATATCCAACGATAACTTTCTGAGTAGAGCAAATGTATTTTGGCGAATATTAGTATCACTGTGCTGTTAGTAAATAATCACAACACCAAAAACAGCAAGCAGCCATTATTATGTACATGTACACATTAAGTCAAACAACACTTACGTACATAGAAGGCGACGAAGAATATCTCACATACACATATGTAGTCATCAGCTAAGAGAAGAAGTAGTTGCTCACACATACACACGCATATGGCTATAAGAAAAGTATAAATTACAAATATAGCTGGGTAACCAAGCATGCGGTGCAGCTGTTCTAGAACACATGCTCGTGAAACGACTAGACCTTAGGAGAATTGGCGAACGAGATAACAGAGAGTATAAAAGCAGCACAAGCTGGGGAATCAGTAATCAGTTTGATTAAAACACGCTTTTGTAAAGTACGTGATATTGAAGTATAACTGTACTACTCACATAGTAGTCTAAATAAAGACCATTTTGCAATACTAAATATTAGAGCTATATATTCGACAGTTCAGAGATTCGAACGTTAGTAAAAGATGCATAATTATCAGAAATCCCCAGAATTCGCTGCAGTATTCTCTCTGATTTTTATTGAAATAATGACATGGTAGAGGTTAGGGAATTCTTTGGCTTCAGAGGTGATCCGTTTTCTACCGAAGGTAATGGACAATAATTTGTTGTCAGGAGCTCCAAAAGCATTTCATAATTTGATACAAAATTCTTTCTGTTATATTTCAATGAAACTTTTTCGTTTTCAATTCACCGATGTGGAAGGGAATATGTTAATATACGACAACGTTTCAACTACACCTTTTAGTCGTGTAAAAAAGTAGTCAGCAGAAACTTAGTTCTAAAACTCAAAATCGTATGCTGTGGCTATATGCGCGCTGCGGGGACTATGATATGGTGACAGGCCATGGACAAATAGCACAAAATTATGAAGATTAATAGGGTACAGCGAGAAACTATAGGAATAGTAACAAGTGCACCAAGGGCGTATCCAACTGACGCAATAAATGTCCTCCTAGAACCAACTACCTCTGCACCTATACATACGTGAAACTTCATCTTGTTCGGCAGTAAAATTTCGTGAGTCTGACTATTGGAACTCAAGGAAGTATGGTTACAGGGGTATCCTCAGAGGCCTTTGGGGTGTGGCTACGTCATCAGATTAGCACACGCCAACGCTATTATATTAGTTATGAAAGGTATCATAAGATCAAGTTCCTCCAGAATGGGACAGGAAAGACGCAATTTCGTTAACATTGACGTGTCCAAAATGGAATGCGGTGTGAGAGCTGGTGTCATATCTGAACAACATAAGGTGTCACTGTTAGTCCGGCTCTGCGACTTTGTTGGTATCTATCTTCCAAGTGGAAGTTCTGAGTACAGAGACGGAGATTACGCTCTTGTCGGAGGTTTCAGTGTTCGAATAATTCAGAGAAACATAAGGCAGAGTAAAATGCAAAGACAGGGGTACTGCTGGATGCTCTGGAGTTAGTCCAGATGAAGCATCCACTCACATAAATCAAAAGTAACATACATAGCAATTTGCAGAAGATAGTGGTCTCCGGATGGTACTCTTCGGACACATGCAAGATTACCAAGAAAACTTGGTCGACTAGGACAGCGAGGTCGACAAGAGAACAGAGGACGTACTGAATTTAACAAGAAAATAAATCTTTAGGATGACTGCCACAATCATTGAACACTAACCCTGCAATCTGAAGGTGTGAAAATCAGTTTTCCCAGGAGCTATGCCTTTTTTCCCGGAGATTAGCAAAGAAACAGTCTCGAACTACCTATGTGAATGCCTAGCTCTAGCACACACTAAATTTCAAACTATGGACAGATATTTATATACTATCGGAGCTTCGGAAAGAAGCTAAATCCTCCGAAAAAGATATTAGCAGGTTCCTTAACAGAACCAAATGGTTTGAGCGGAGCACCGACTAGCTTTACCAAAAAGAGCTACAATTAGTTCCAGATATACGTGCCTTAAAAGTGCGCATTGCGCGCTACTTCGGCTCGGTCCGGGCACCACACCAACCAACTAATTATCCCACGCTTACACATGCACTAATCTACAGTAAATCAACAGAAATTAATTTAAAATTCACATGTGACCCAGACCTTAGTTTCAATGCTTGCTCTGTGATTGATGTGCAAGGACGATAAAAAAAATGTGCCTCAATGGGCGCCATGTCAGACTCTTAACTACTACACGAAAATACCCCACTTTTCTTCCCTATCAAACTGTCTGTACCGTCTCGCTGGAGCACTTTTAGTCTACATAAAAATGATTTCATGACACTCTCATCGCTCTTCGGACTTAACGTTTATAGACCTTAAACATATACCCCTACTACACACCCCGCTTTCCTCATCTTACGCCAGCTTAAATATCTCTTTAATCAGCCTTCTGTTAAAACTCAGCTCCACCAAGAGGACTTTGCACTTCCTCTGAATATTTCAAAGTTAACGCGCAGTTATTGTCGCCATTGTTAAAAAGAGAGCTGATCTACGGTTGTAACCTCTTTGGGCTTTCCAAGTATTAGTTCTAAAATATTTCTGGGATTTGGTATATTCCATTGCACCAGGTTTTTGAAAGGTGCCGCTTGGTCTGAGGAGTATGACCTCTCAAGGATCATCTATTCGTACCTTGATATATCGTACTCAGACTTTAATGCGATATCGGGCATATTACTTAAATTTGGTCCAAAATATGTAGGACCGATACCCCTGTTAGCCATTTGAAGACTACTTTGGAATATATAAAGAATATATACTCTTAGTTAGTATCTCAATTTCACTACACACTATGTTGCGCATTCATACCCGTGCCTGTGATGGGCTTTGTTTTGAACCTTTCTCGATATATTAGCCTCTTGAGCTCTTCGCGAGGAGCTTCCTCATTGTGAGTCATGTAGCAATATGTCATCAGGACCCGGTATTCAGTGCTGGCGCTGCAAAGATCGGTGAACTTGCTGTGGTGTTTTCGATATAGGTTGCTAGTAAGGTATAATGACTACGACCCAGGTCGCCCTTATAGCTAAAGAAAAGCCGCGAAACTCGAGCAAATCGTGTAATACTTTTGATTTCTCTGATACGGGATTGAGATATTTACTGTCGACTCAACGAGTGCTGCATCCTTCTTTGGCAACTCGTCGGCTTCTTCATTACCTTCTATCCCTTTATGGCCGGGAACACAGTAAAGATGAATGGCCCAGCCGGACCAAAGGCTCTCTAATGCCTATTTGCAATTTTGAATACTTCTCGATGAAGTATTGTGTGAGATGATTGCCCTGATCAACACCACACTATCAATATATATATATTGACGTGACTGTAGCTTAAGCACACTTCCTCCAGAATCTCTGTTGGTTTCTTCACTGCTTAAATATCCGCCTAATAGAAATTGCAGTGATCTGGCGGTCTGTAGAATCTTCTTATTTTGATGTAGGTTGGTGAGATTGTTAACAAAGTGCTTCCCACCACTGTCTAGTGCCATACGTCAGCACTGGTCGCGCCAATAAAGCTTCATAAAGCCCTGTCATTGACCTGACCATATTTTTTTTTTTTATCAAGCGTCAAATTACAGGCACAGAAAGCTATGCTTACCTACCGTACCCGCTCTCCACTACCGCTCCCCGATGCATGCTTTTCAGTTGAGTTTACAATCGACTTTTAGTACCAGCAACTTGGTTCTATTTGATATGATCCATTATTGGCCGTTTGACTTCGATTGTTCAAAGACAGGTGGTTCGTACTGCTCGTTAAGAGTATTAGATCCGTCTTCTCCGAATTTAGCCCAAGACCACGTCTCTGTGCCCGATGTAATTTGAAATATGCTGGCGTAACAAAACTAATTCAAATAGATATGGAAATTTGGGCAGAATCCTAAAATCAATTCGCAAATTTGCGTATGCTCCATTAAATTTCACAGATTTACTGGGTGGATTGAAGACCGCAACCACAAAATACTCACCCCAGAATACACTACATACCGCCTTAACATATTGAGGGTAACTTTTTATGGTTGTAATGCAACTGAAATGATTACGCAATGCCAAACAGGTAAACACTATCAGAAATCATCCACTGCCTATTGTCTCAGGAAGCGTTCGATGATTTGTTACAGGGGAGGGAAATAAATGATTACCCTTGGTTCCATTACCATCACGAATATCGATTGAAATTGAAAAATCAAAATATCCACAACAACAATATGCAAATATGAAACTGCAAGCGAAAGCATGTAATAAACAAACTTTGATTGCCAAAATAATAAGGAAACTCGCGCCAGGATTCATTTAATGCTTAAATTGGCTGATTATGCAAATTTCTCAAGCATACAATAGTTAACAATTTTTTCAAATTTTCTAGGTCGGTAATAATTTTGCAAATTTTATTGCAGCAAGTGGGCGTGGCTGCAAAAAACATTTGCCTATTGCTAAGCTATGAAATATCACGATTTGCATATTGGCACCACAAATCAATTTCCAGGTCATTAGTTCGTTGTAGTTCAGAGGCAATTTTTTTCAACCACTCTAGGCTAAGGACAAGTGCACAAAAGTGGTTTATAAAAACAGATGGTAGCTTGCTATCTCTTGTTGTTGTTGTAGCAGTGCTTCCACCCATCCAAATGGTGGGATCACTCTCAAATTGTCAACAATATTCTCTAACGGGAGTTCAAGTAAACTTGCAGCTGCAACAGGGTTGGAAAGATATATTGAAGTGAGATGCGTTGGTTCCACACTGTAATAATAAAAGATATTTAGTGTCATGTGGGGACACGTTACAAGCGGGACGTTAGGTTGGGTTGAGGTGGCTGCCCGAGGGCACACTTAGGCCAGTGATATTAGGTCTGTTGTGATACCACGAAAATACACTATTATCTTTCCTCTTCGAACCAGTTTGAGGACCTGATAAAAGCTACCAGGTTCTTGACGCCATACTCCACAACCTGGCTCCGATTATCTAGAAATGGAGCACCCAGAAAGCGTTGCCGTGCTCCGCTTAGTGCTGGGCAGTTGCAGATTAGGTGAACCACCGTTTCGCCCTCCTCATCCCCTTTACAACTCCTGCAGCATCGACGATAAGTCGTTCCTAACCTTTCTGCATGCCTACCTATAAGGCAATTACCAGTTAGTACTCCCAAAGGTATAGAAATTGTATCCCTACTTAGGTTGGACACGTAACGGGATCTTTTAGGATCCCATTTTGGCCAGGTTTCCTTCGATATTCGCAACCCTGGTGTTTGTAGCCATGTTTCGTCGGCTTGACGGTGGATGTGCTCTTTTAGCATTAGCTTGTATGTGGCCAGGGGCATACTTAAGCGTTCTTTATCAGGAAGAATCTGCCTAGTTGTACCCAGCCTAGCGAGTTCATCTGCAATGCAGATTACCTCGATGTCCCTGCGTCCAGAGACCCATGTGAGGTGTACACGGTTTTGTTGTGCCATCTCTAGAAGAGATCGCCGACAGTTTAATGCTAGTTCAGAATTGAACGCGTAGGAGCAAAGAGATTTTATGGCAGCCTGGCTGTCGCTGAAAATAAAGATTTCTTTGCCCACATTGTATGTCCCTATCCTAGCTGCGGCTTCCATGATGGCGGAAATTTCTGCCTGGAATACACTGCAGTGGTCGAGTAGTCAGAAGGAGAGCTGTTGGTCAAGGTCCCTTAAATATACTCCATCTCCAACTCAACCGTTTAGCTTGGAGCCGTCCGTGTATATGGAAATGCTGCTGTCAATAGCAAAAGACCTATTCGACTCCGTCCAGTTATCCGTACTGGGAATGTTTAACCAACTTTATTTTCCGCAACTGCGGATCCGTGCTAGAAGTGCTGCTAAACTGTATTTGTTTATTATACTAGAGTGTCCTGCGGCCTTGTTGTTCCAACACGACAACTCCCTTAGGCACAGGTCTGAAGTTGCCGCCGCTCGGTAACCAGCTAGATCCGAAGGAAGGAAGCGGGACGTACACTGCGTATGTCGGAATTAAGTCTGAATAAGTAAGAGTTTACAGTATCTAGGCGAAGTTGGGCTAGAATTACGGGGAATACACAAAAGCGCATTGATACCCATTTTGGCAGAAGACTTAGGAACCACTTTCACACATACTTACTAATTTCATACCTGCGCTCCGAAGGGGCTCTTAGCACCACAATAGAGGTAGATGTTTGGCACAAGCCTGTGCAGACAGCAGACGAGGCGAAACAGGTGTAGACCGATGGTTCCAAAGTAATTACAGGAGCAGGTTTTTGGGGTTCCGGATCACCACAGTATGATACGAAAATAAACAGATCCTACAAGCTGCCAAATCACTGTGGGGCTTTCCAACCGGAAGTAGGTGTCGTAACCAAAGCAATAGAAACACTGGAAGCATAAAGCTTAAATCGCATGCTCAGGGGATCGGGATAGAGTGAATCTAACATCTATATTTTTTTGTCTGTATTTTGTTTCTTCCGGTACCTTTTCAAAGCCCGTCACTTTGCAGTTTGAACGTATGAAGATGCCTTGTCTCCAATCCGCAATTAACCAAGGAATATCTATGGAAGTAGTAACGCCCTAGCCCAATGCAATCATTGCGACGGTTGGAGAGGCCTAGTCTCTAATAAATGCCTCAGCTTGGCTTATCTATGGATGTAGGTGATAGCCGCGTGCACCAATGTTGTTCTTTAGATGGTTGGAGAGGCCGCGCCTCCAATGGGGAATACTCTGTGGTCTGCTGGCAAATAGGAGCACCGCAGAGTATTTGGCTCCAGATATTTAACTGCTGATCGTGTGTCAATGTCATGGCTGCCGATTTTTATTTTGACTTACTCTACCTTTTCCTGCTTGTGTGAGTAGTGCCTCTGTTTTTTAGCCCGCGAGCTGTTGTTGCTTGAGCTGTGATTGAACGCTGGCTATGCTTGTGTTGGATTTCTCGCATATTTCGCTTAATAGTTTGGCAGTAAAAACCAAAGCTATATCATCCGCGAATACAATATTTTTAACTCCATTTAACTTTGAGCCACAACACTCCGTCATATATAATGTTTCAGAGAATAGGACAGAGAACGGACCCTTGGGAAACGTCGCTTGGCGCTTTTTCGTACCAGCTGGTTTCTCACATTCTAAAAGTCGATATTCAAAGTAGCTGCGTATGATCCTCCTGATAAAATAGGATATACCTATGCGATCCATTGTATCTAAGATTTGTGCCCAGTTAGCAGTGTTGATGGCATTCTTCACATCTAAGGCAACAACAAGGCAGTACTCTTTCGCGCTTTCGAGCCATTGAGTACTGCTTAAGGCCTATTGAGCCACTTTTTAAGCCATTCTAACTGCGTTAATGGTGGATCTTCCTTTTCTAAAACATCTGATGTTGTCATCGTCCACGCTTCTGCGCCATATAGTAGAACTGGTACGATAAGATACTTGTAATGAATGATGAACAATTATTTTTATACTCAGCTGAGCAGAGCTCACAGAGTATATTAATTTTGTACCCCGTAACGGCATAAACTAATAGTGATAGATATAGACTTCTATATACCCAATGATTTGGGCGAAAAAAGAAATTCATTTAGTCATGCCCGTCCTTCCGTCGGTCTGTCCGTAAACACCATAACTTGAGTAAATTTTGAGGTATCTTAACGAAATTTGGTATGTAAGTTCCTGAGAACTCATCGTAGATTGCTATTTAAAATGAACGAAATCGTAGTATAACCACGCCCACTTTTTCGATATCGAAAAGTTCAAAAATCGAAAAAGTGTGATAATTCATTACCAAAGACGGATAAAGCGATGAAACTTGGTAGGTGGGTTGACCTTATGACGCACAATAAAAAATTAATACAATTTTGGGCAATGGGCGTGGCTCCGCTCACTTTTAAAGGAAGGTAATTTAAAAGTTTTGCAAGCTGTAATTTGGCAGCTGAGTATGTAATAACATAGTATGTGAACTTAGCCTTCCTTACTTGTTTTTTAATCTTATGCAGTTAAACGCCCTTATATATACATGAGTTTACTTAAAAACTCATATGTATGTAGCATATTCAATAGAATCATAATATCATAAATTAGCCTCCGGATATATATATATGACATTTTACTGCTGGGAATGATAATCACCAGAAGGTGACGAAATGCTTTGATGAAGAGATGATTTGCAGGCATTTCAGTTTTCACTTTATAAGTATTTCAACTTTTCCTTCAGATTACAATAATTTATCACACATGTGCTTTGCCGATTTCGGCATTTAGTTGTAAGTTCATTTGTGCTTCTAATTTTCTGTATCGAATCGGAATTGTTATCGTCATTTTGCCGGCACATTTTCTACGAAAACCAAGGTAGTCATAACTTGAGATTAACCCAGATGCTTGTGAATATCAAATAAGGGTTGTAGTTTGACATCTGGTTTATGCTCATACATTAGTATGTACATATGTATATGAAGTAGAGTTAATTTATTTATTTAGAATTGTTGAAAAAAATTTAATCCACACTTTACCAGTGCAGTTGTTATGTATTTCCATTAAACCTATTCTACAAAAAATATTGCTATTACATCACAAGAACTCGCGACCCCCCCCCCCCCCCCCCCGCCCCCCCCACCCGAGTTGCGATGCGATATCATATCGATACTTTTGCCTCTTTATAGAAATATTTTCTTAAAAGTGGTATGAAATCGACAAGGAAAGAAAATAAAGGGAAATGAGTCGGAGAAAAAGAAGGAAAAACGGAGGCGAGATGAAAGGAAAGATTAGAAGCCTAATAACCCGAAGTAGCAACCAAAATTGAATGGCGGGCTATAAAACTACTATCGAATAGTTATCGATTATTAATGACATCTTATCAAAAAAAAAAAAATAATAATAATAATTGTCAATTTGACATCACCTCTTTGTCGATTTTAGAGCCGCCTTCCACAGTACTAAGAGAAGTTGCCTAGATACCGTTAGGTCTTAATTGAGTTTCTCAGCAAAACTTTAATGTCTGTGCAAAATGGTGTTGAGCAACACCATTAGCTCACTCAGAATTGGGATGGACCTTTTCGAGCCGTTCGAAACTGAACGAGATTTCAGACAGGATAACCCCTTTCGTACGATTTATTAAATTTCATTCTTGAGAAAGGCATACTAGCTGCAGAATTTAATCGCTCTGGAACAATATTCGTTAAGAGCGTGCAACTGCTGGCGTATGCTGACGTCATTGACATAATTGGCCTGAACACCGCCACCGTAGGTTATGGTTACTCCAACTGAAAAAAGAAGCGGAAATTATGGGTTTGATGGTGTATGAAGACAAAATGAAGTACTCATTGTTCTAGTTGTTGTAGTGATAAAGACCATCTCCGAAGGTTTCGGGGAGTGCTAGCGATGTTGATGGTGTTTTGTCGGATATGCAGATATTCCGTACACTTCTGTAACAAGCAAGATTAAGATGCAAGCCTTACCATTTCGGGAACGATTTAATATGACCACCACATTGAACCTTTTAGGACATCGCGCGGCCACCCTCTAGTTCCATGAGAAACTAGGGTTTGCCAAAGCTTTGGCTGTTAAAAAAACAGGATTCACCACGAACAAGATCACAGCGGATATGCTGGAGAGGTCACGTTAAGCGAATGTAGAATGATGTTCCAGCTAAAAAAGTACTCTTATCGGAACCAACTTATAGAAGTAGAAAAAAAGAGCGGTCACCACTCCGCTGGAAGGACAATAATTATATTCCTTTGTTGTTACCAATTGACGTCAGTTAGCCCGACGGACAAGTGAATGGCGCGCTTGTTGCATGGCCATACCCGTTAAAATGGTTAAGCGCCAATTAAGCTCGTTCAGTTGTTGATATGTTATAGAGATATATCGATTTGTTATCAAAAAGTTATCTATTAGGCTTTCAATTTATTATAAAAAGTTATCGATTATTAATCGGAAAGTTATTTTTTTATTATAAAAAATTGGTAAATTTTTTGTGAAAAAGTTATCGAATTATTGTCATAGTTTTATGAACATGTTAACGCCTTGTTACCGAAAAGTTATCTGTTTGTTGAAACTAAAGTTGTCGCTTCATATCGAAAAGTTTTAGATTTCGCACAGGGCTGGTACACAATTTTTAAACGGCGTGTTTTCGATTTGTTATAAAAAGTTATCTATTTTCGATTTGCTATAAGGTTTGTTATCCAAAAGTTACGTTTGTTTGTCGAAAGGTTATAAATACGCTATACAGAAGTTTCCGAATTGTTATCGATGTGTTGGCAATGTTTCATCGAAAAGCTATCAATTTTCCAACAAAAACTTATCGACTGGTAAATTTTTTAAAGAGAAGTTATAAATCTGTTATCTTAGTTTTATCAATATGTTACCGGCTTGTTATCGAAAACTTATCGGTTTGATGAAAAAAATGTATGGATTTCACACAGGAGTTATACACAATTTGTTATCTGCATGTTATCGATTTGTTATTCTAAAGTTATCGGTTGGTAAAAAAAACAGTTGCCGAAGAAACTTCAATAAAAAATCGATAACACATATGGGAGCTGTCGACAAGAAGCCGTTAAGTAACCAATAAAAATCCGACGATAATAAACCGATAGCTCGACGGTAATAATTCGCAATCGATAATAAGCTGGCAATAAAACAATAACTTATCGATATCGGTTGTTACCGATATTAAGCCGACGAAGCTCTTCTGGTTCTGATATCTGACACAAGCTTACCGTTGCTTCCAAAAGACAGATCATCGTATAAAATGTTTAGATTTTGAAAAAACAGTTGAGCGGCACGAAAAATTTCCGAATCGTCTCGTGGCTAACTGTACTGGTGCTGAACATACTGACTCTAAACCATAGGTCACCAAATATTGAGTGTTTGTATTTTGGCATACGCAATGAGACCACAATTGTGCTATAGAATACAAACCCTTGCTCTGAACTAACTCTGTAACCTATACTCCCCAATCGCCCTACTTCTTTGTAGGCTTACAAATTCACCCTACTCCTTCTCACGCCGTCGTCCAATGATCTTATCTTACCAAGCATATCATTGTTGTCTCTTTGTCACATCAAAACCAAATAGTTTACGTGCATAGTACGATGGTTGTTATTGTAGTACAATTAATAACAAATTAACATGGTTGACACGTCTTTAGTTAAAAGCGACGTTCTTACACAAACTGACAAGCAAGCATTGACACAAAAATTAACCATAATAATGAAAATCAAAACCAAAACAATTTTCAATATAAATAATAATAAATACTCGACAAATGGTTACTTTTTTTCGTTTTTATTTCTACTTCTATTGTTGTCGTTATTTTCATTAGTTGGGAAATAGTAATTGCAGCACTTATTGACTGTGGGCTACCGCTGTCTGACTGCTGTACGGCTGTACGGTTGGTGGGCTGGTCGTTATACCGCAGGACACTTGCGGCAATATTCATGTGAGAAGGACGTCCAATGGCAGCAAACAAATTATGAATAAATAAATAAAACGGAGTAAATTTAATGAGTAAAAACAAAAGATATCGTAGTATTCACGGTCTTATACATGTGTGTATTAGTGATAATGATGGATTCATTACCCGAAACTCGGTTACTTTATCTATACGCCTAACAAAATAAAGTCGTTAAATGCCGATTTAATGAAATAAAAGCCTCGAGACGAATCGCTAGTGTATTTGCAATATGTTAAACGATGGCAACATATCATTTGATAATTGACCTCGCCTTCCTGTTTGACATAGAGTAAGAAACGTAAGGGCCGAACGAGAATGATACAGAATACCATTGCTAGACGAAATCGTTTGGAGGCGAATCGTTCGTCTGAGCTATCGTTTGCAATACAGAATGAAGCCCCGATTTGAAAACGGTTTCTTGCGTAAAAAAGCTTAACTGTGTGATATGGTTAATTTCGATATAGTGTGGAAAAATCCATAAAAGGGGCTGGAAAAGAGCTAAAATGTGTTCAAAAACCTTAAATTTGTAGTTTACTTAATTGTAAATCAACAACGATACACTCTATTCAAATATTTTTTGCATCCTACTAAACTTTGAAATATTAATTTTCTTTCTGTTCAAAAAGTTTACTAGGTCCACTTGCAGAACGGCGGGTTATTTCTTTAGCTCAGAGTTAATTAAAAAATTTTGTCAAACATTTATGAGTTTAACCCCTAATGTCAGGTTAACTCAAAGCTAAACATTTAAATTGCCGCTCTGCAAGTTGGCACTACTTACTAATATTATCAAAATTGTTTAAAAAAAATTACATTTGAAAAAAAAAAAATCTTGATTGTGTGTTCGCTGTCAACCATTCGTTGAAACAAGCGTTTAGTGAGAGCCTTTCACCACCATGTTGAACTTCATTTAATGGTGAAAAAGGCCAGCTACCGAAAGTACGTAAATATGCAGGCATTCTCATTTTATATCGTTTTGATTTCGCCGTCACATATAGTGTATGCAAGGCGAATCCATACCAGATGGTGGCAAAGCGAATTCAACCAATTCGCCGTGCAGAAAAATGTCGAGTCAAAAGAAAACTTTAATTGATTACGATTAACTGACATATTAAAGTACAAGGCGCTGTACGGAAAATAATCAAGAAGAAGCAATCAGCTGCTGGGATAACAACACCTGGTACTGAATTCGCCTTGCCCGTATATATGACTTTTTTATATATTGAGCTGTCCGCATATTGTCTTATCGGGATTTTGTAATGTCTGTTTTTTGGCTTGTATCTCGTCGTTAAAACTTTTGTGATTATAAAAATAAAAAATATCCTGAAAATCCGTTTTAGATACATTAATTCTATAAATACTCACAAGCAAACCAAGAATTCTTAAAAATCATGTGATTAAGCCTATCGAAAATAAGTATCAACTCAGCTACATGTGCCGAGTCTTTCTACGAAACCATATAGATTAGGCTCAAGCGACTTTTGTTGTTGTTGTTGTCGCGATAAAAACACTCCCGAAAATTTTTAGGAGTGTTATCGATAAGCCTTTGTCGGATATAAATCTGGTACGTTCCGGTAACAAGCACCATTAAGGTACAAGGCCGACCATTTCGGGACTGATTTAATATGACAACATTGAACCTTCTAGGCCATCCCGCCCTACTCCCTAATAACATGAGGAACTTGGGTACGCCAACGCCTCCGCTGTTAAAGAAACAGGATTCCCCGCCGGGTTTGTGAGGTTGTGAAGCAATAAATTGGGTTGAAACCGAAAACCCCCCGTCAATCGGCCACTGAAGCCGGGTCACCCATAACCAACATATATGTATATAAGTCTAATGGCAAAACGTTATCTTTCATTTTAATTTGGCCCGCGTTCGTTTAGAAATATCTAGCTAATGAATGCCGTTCAAATCCTGCGTGGAACCAAACTCAAAGAATTTGTTCTTTAAATACTCGAAAAGGTACATCACTAAAACAAAGGTGAGCGGACAATCAGAACAAATCATTGCTTGCTTACATTTGCATGGCACACTCATGTATTAGCACCGTAAAAAAAAAAAAAAAATCACCCGGCGCGGAAGTGCACGAGTAGGCAAACAAACAAACCAATGCCACAAGCCACTGAAGATGCCAACATCCGTTTATAGCGGTGGGCAAGTATTTGCTTTGTACACGGAAATTTATACTTTAACGCAAACAAAATAACAACAAATAAACACACATATGCATACAAACATATTATTTGTATATTTCAAGGTATATCCTTACAATACTTTGTTCATTCAATGACTGACTGACTAGTCACGTGTCGCTACACTTGCACGTGTCCTTTTAATGACCAACAAATGTAAGTTCATAAGTAAAAATGCATTTACATACATACACACATGTATTTTTGTGTGTACTTGTTATATGAAAAATCACAATAGCTCCAAAAATCACACGAATAACATCATGTCCACCAAATAGAATCAATTGCACATATGTAGTACACGCTGGTCAAATAACAAATTTTCGTATGCGAAAGGATAATTCATATTATTTGTTGAAATTTAGTGCAAGCAGCCGGCAAACACAGCGAGTGACAATATGACATTAGACAAATAAGCATAACAAATAAAAGGGAATAAAATAGCAACCACGAAATCAACAATGAAAAATTAAGCACATACATTAATAAATTACGAGCTCGCTAAAAAGCTAAAGAACGTATGCAGTAACTTGATTCGGAGGTCACAGATCAAATTGCAAGAAAACCACTTAAATCACGACCTATTCTATCAATTTTACTTACTTTACATACCTAAACTTATCTTAATTTAATTTAACTTAACTTATCACCAAGTAATTGTGCATCGGTATAAGCGGACGCACTCACTGTAAAGATTTACAGGTAAGATATTTTAACGAATTTACTGCAATTCCCCTTATTTGTAATCTTCTGCTAACCTGTTGAATTAATAACTCCAATATTGAATAATGGAAAAATGGCCTTTATTAAAGTACTTCACAATAACACTTATACTTTGCAATTAGCGTGCTTAATAACCAAACTGACTGATAGCTTAAATGAAACTGATCTATTGCCCGACAGATAGCGTGCTTAACTGAAACTACTTGTAGCGCCTCTACCGCTGGTGCTTTTATACTCTGTGATTTCCTCGTGGTATCTTCTAGGCGCTTCCAGAATTTACTTAGTTACCGCCATATAATTATAACTACAGATGCAGTTATATAGCTTCTTATATGCGTGTATTTGTGAGCGAAACTTCCACAATTACAATTACATACTTTTGGGAGCATCTCAGATAAGATATCTGCATGTGTTTGTGCATCTCTTCTCTGCTGCGTGTACGTACATATGTGTAGACATAATGATTTATTCGTTTACGTACATACAAGTGTAACAGCTTGCTTCATTGTTGTTGTGTAGTTAGTATCAGATTAGTGATGGGAGTAACACTTAGTGTCACTAATATTCGTCACAATATGTATCACAGCTGTGCGTTCACAGCTGTGCCCACCCTGCAGTCAAAATCCAAAGTAGTCAGCAAACATTCTACTTCATTGCTTTCTGTAGCCAATTTGCAATGCATACTTCAGTTGACAATGCTGGATATCGTCCAAATCAACGGGCACATAAACGCAATCATAATGAGTCGCACCTCACCGTTATCTTAAGAGGTTAAAGAAGCCATTGAAAAGGCCCAGCCTTCCATATCAATAGTCCCAGACGGAAAACCCATGCCTATGCCAAAACACCTTGGCCACGAGGGCATCAGCAGCCTAGCACATGTTTTCTACTTGTCGTTAAAAGCCTTTGTCATTCCATAATAACGGAGAATGGCAAGGATAAACCCACTACCAAAGACCGGAAACCCAACAATTTACGGATATTATCCCTTTAGTCAGTAACGAAAGCGTTTAAAGCCGTTATTATTCGCTCATTTAAACGAAATTCTTCGCTTATCCAGCCATCAGCATGACTTCTGTAAAGTGCATATCACTACCACCGTTCTCAGCTCCATTAACACTCATCATAGGACGGTGCTAATGCAGGTTGGCTTGCTTTGACACAGTCAACCATTACTGCCTCGTTGCTTCTCCGTTAGATAGTAAGATGGGGATTGCACTGCGACCATTCCTTCCTTTACTTTTACACGATAAGTGGTATAAACATCGTAAGTTAATGCTAATCAATTACCTAAATTGGATTTTATCGCTAAACAAATATTCATTTCGCTTAACGCGAATTAACATAAACGATTTGGTCTTTTGAAAACAAAGAAAGCGGTAAATCTTTTCACTGTTATCTTATGGCAATGCCAAAGCGTCAAAGCTACATAGGCAATGCGACCAAAGCCTTTATGTTAATCCACCTTAATGTTTAATTGTGATCAAAAACTTCCCCATTTGCACGAACTTCTGCATAGGAACTCTTTCTCTCATCTGTCCTAGATTTCACTACACATTTAGAATATCCGACATATTCTGGGTAAAATAAACTCTGGGACTAAATTGGACCGCTTTCAGTATAATAGCCAACAAATGTAATGGGCGTGGTCTCATTAACTTATCTTTTAGCTGTGTCTGAGACTTAGGTTTGCCTTAGCTAAATTTCAACTAAGACATATCGAATAAGTGACTGCGTTACGACTGTATGCCAAATTTTTAGTCTCAACCTGAGCGAAGGTCAATTTAGGTACACCATAAGTGATACCGAAAACTCGTAAACTATTTTAATATGACTAGCATTCAAAATACCTACTACCCGTTTTTTGCAATATTTTGGGAAAAAATATTTTGTTTTTGTACGAGAACACAGGCTAGTTCTATTAGAAAGCAGTGCTCTCAAATAAAGGTTCATAGCCCGGAGATCTATTTGATCAGCATTTTTAAAAATTATATACCTGATATTGTAGTTTTCTTTAGAATCCTGTACTTACCTGAAAAAAAGAAAATATTGATTTAGTTAATTTAAAAAATCTATTAAAGCATCACAAATTTCATGTAAATTACAATAGCGAATAGGAAAGTGACATTGACAGTTTCAAGGCGAATTCAGTACCAGGTGTTGTTATCCCAACAGCTGATTGCTTCTTTTTGAATATTTTCCATACAGCGCCTTGTACTTTAATATGCCAGTTAATTGAAATCAATTAAAAATTTCTTTTGACTTGACATAATTCTGCACGGCGAATTGTTTGAATTCGCTTTGCCACCACCTAGTATGGATTCCTCTTGGAAGTTTTTATCAAATTTCGTTGTTTAAAATTCGTTTATTTTAATTTCCATAATTTAAGAAAAGCTTAATTGAATTTTGTAACTGAAACTATACAAACTAATCTAAAATTTTTCTTTTCCGCCTTCAGATTATTGTTCTCGAGATTAATACGCGTCTTTTGACACCTTTCCCGATATTTTTTGACGCGTATTAGCAGTCGACCCCTCAACTAGACTTTTACCCTCTTTTTTATTGACATTAGAGAAATGCTACAAAGTTTACAAACGACGATGGTATGCAACAAGTTGGTTTGACTGCAGGGCATCTGATCATAATGCTTGTATAATCTACTTTTTTTTGGAGGCTATTCGGCAGCGTTGTAGTATTGTGGTACAAAATATTGTGGTAGTTGTAGTATAGTAGTGTGTGTAGTAGCTGTAGTACTCGCGAATAACTTTTGAACGGGTCAAATGCGGAAGTTGGGTCCTTAATATTGAGTTATATCAACATATCTGGATATGCAATTCTATGACTTGCACTATATATTTCATACGAAATTTGTTCGAAAAAGTTACTTTCACACTCCATTTTTATACTCAGTTGAGCAGAGCTCACATAGTATATCAACTTTGATTGGATAACGGTTGGTTGTACAGTACGGCGGGTCGATTTAAAAATCGCTCATTGCTCTGTGAAATTCGTATTCTAGGGATCAAAATAAGAAACTTTGCCGAAGGAACCATACCTCTAAAACGAATTCTGATGTCCCCCCCTTTGGGTCGAACTTTTGGGTAAGGGCAATTTCAATTCTACCTGCTGTGGCTTAAAAAAAACATCACAAAAAATTTTACGATCTGCAATTGTGTCACAGTGATTCCTTCATTTTTAAAACGGATGAATAAAAAAACCCACACAACTATGTTTACGATATGCAAATGCATCACAGTGATGCCTTGGTTTTAAAAGGGGGTTATAAAAACGTTGATTTCTAATCATTTTTTTTTTAATTTCTTTTCTATTACTAAGTTAAATTAATTTTTTCATTTACATATGTTCTGACTAAATAAATTTCTAAAGAGAAAAATAAACTCCAAAAAGAAAAAAACATAGGCATTTCAAAGTGGGATTTTTCAAAATTTGCCCCTACGACCCAAAGGGGGGACATCAGAATTCGTTTTAGAGGTATGGTTCCTTCGGCAAAGTTTCTTATTTTGATCCCTAGAATATGATTTTCACAGAGCAATGGGCGATTTTTTTGCCTCCCCACAAATTGACCCGGCCTATTGTACAGGTATAAAGGAATCGAAATAGACATAGACTTCCATATATCAAAATCATCAGTATCGAACAAAAATTTGATTGAGCCATGTCTCTCCGCCCGTCCGTCCGTCCGTCTGTCCGTTAACACGATAACGTGAGTAAATTTTGAGGTATCTGGTTCCTGGTAGTAGGTTCCTGGGCACTCATCTCAGACCACTATTTAAAATGAAAGATATCGGACTATAACCACGCCCACTTTTTCGATATCGAAAATTTCGAAAACCAGAAAAAATGCGATAATTCATTGCCAAAGATAGACAAGGCGATGAAACTTGGTAGGTGTGTTGACTTTATGACGCAGAATAGAAAATTAGTAAAATTTTGGACAATGGGCGTGGCACCGCTCACTTTTCAAAGAAGGTAATTTAAAAGTTTTGCAAGCTGTAATTTGGCAGTCGTTGAAGATATCATGATTAAATTTGGCAGGAACGTTACTCCTATTACTATAGGTTGCTTAATAAAAATTTGCTAAATCGGAGAACGACCACGCCCACTTTAAAAAAAAATTTTTTTAAAGACAAATTTTAACAAAAAATTCAATATCTTTAGAGTATATAAGTAAATTACGTCAAAATATAAAAATAAAAGAAAATTACAAAATGGGCGTGGCTCCGCCCTTTTTCATTTAATTTGTCTAGGATACTTTTAATGCCATAAGTCGAACAAAAATTTACCAATCCTTGTGAAGATTCTAGGACGATAACTGTTTTCTGTGAAAAAGGTCGAAATCGGTTGAAGCCACGCCCAGTTTTTTTACACAGTCGTCCATCTGTCCTTCCGCTCGGCCGTTAATACGATAACTTGAGCAAAAATCGATAATCTTGGCAGGAATACCGTTCGTGGTATTACATTTATAAATAAATTAGCGGTACCCGACAGATGATGTTCTGGGTCACCCTGGTCCACATTTTGGTCGATATCTCGAAAACGCCTTCACATATACAACTACCACCACTCCCTTTTAAAACCCTCATTAATACCTTTTATTTGATACCCATATCGTACAAACAAATTATAGGGTCACCCCTGGTCCACCTATATGGCGATATCTCGAAAAGGCGTCCAACAATAGAGCTAAGGCCCACTCCCTTTTAAAATACTCATTAAAACCTTTCATTTGATACCCATATCGTACAAACAAATTCTAGGGTCACCCCTGGTCCACCTTTATGGCGATATCTCGAAAAGGCGTCCAACAATAGAGCTAAGGCCCACTCCCTTTTAAAATACTCGTTAACACCTTTCGTTTGATACCCATATCGTACAAAGAAGTTCTACGGTCACCCCTGGTCCACCTTTATGGTGATATCTCGAAAAGGCGTCCAAAAATAGAGCTAAGGCCCACTCCCTTTTAAAATGCTCATTGAAACCTTTCATTTGATACCCATGGCCTTTTAAAATACTCATTAACACCTTTCATTTGATACCCATATCGTACAAACAAATTCTAGGGTCAGCCCTGGTCCACCTTTATGGCGATATCCCTAAATGGCGTTCACCTATAGAACTATTACCCACTCCCTCTTAAAATACTCTTCAATACCTTCCATTTGATACACATGTCATACAAACACATTCTAGGGTTACCCTAGGTTCATTTTCCTACATGGTGATTTTCCCTTATTTTGTCTCCATAGCTCTCAGCTGAGTATGTAATGTTCGTTTACACCCGAACTTAGCCTTCCTTACTTGTTTTTGCTAACTTTTGCATCCCTGCGTCGAAAACGATAGAAGCAACCTCGGTAACTTTGAAACTTCATTCAGTATCAAATGCTTGTTTCTCCACGTTCCACGCTCTTTTGACATTTCGGCCAGTTTCAAACGGCAGTGTTTTAGAAAGAGAAGGAAACAAATATATTTTACTTGTAAAACAATTTTTGTTGTTATATCGGCCTACTGATTTTAAGATCGCGGGTTCGAATCGAGCTCAAGGCCTAACAATAATTTTTTATCATTATTATTGTTATGATAAATTTTTTCTTAATTGAAAAAATTTTTAAATTAGAATAGAAGAAAGAAAAAATTTAGACAACTGCCAAAGCTCGTTGTATAGATCCATTTCGGGAACTGCTAAATTCCTTCATCGGCAACGTTTAGGCGCCGCTGCTATAACCATTCAGCCATCACAGCGGTTTTTTGTTTGTCTTCATTAATCCTACTTCTATTCTGGTTCGTGCCAATTGATATTCACAACACTGCGACATCTGTTGTAGAATGGCTGTGAAAATTGGACTTGTTTGTTGGCAATGCTGCCATAGTGTCATATTTTATTGACACTTTTTCCCCGTGCTCTGGGATGTATTAACAATTTTTGTTGTTATATCGGCCTACTGATTTTAAGATCGCGGGTTCGAATCGAGCGCAATTAAGAAAAAATTTATCATAACAATAATAATGATAAAAAATTATTGTTAGGCCTTGAGCTCGATTCGAACCCGCGATCTTAAAATCTGTAGGCCGATATAACAACAAAAATTGTTAATACATCCCAGAGCACGGGGAAAAAGTGTCAATAAAATATGACACTATGGCAGCATTGCCAACAAACAAGTCCAATTTTCACAGCCATTCTACAACAGATGTCGCAGTGTTGTGAATATCAATTGGCACGAACCAGAATAGAAGTAGGATTAATGAAGACAAACAAAAAACCGCTGTGATGGCTGAATGGTTATAGCAGCGGCGCCTAAACGTTGCCGATGAAGGAATTTAGCAGTTCCCGAAATGGATCTATACAACGAGCTTTGGCAGTTGTCTAAATTTTTTCTTTCTTCTATTCTAATTTAAAAATTTTTTCAATTAAGAAAAAATTTATCATAACAATAATAATGATAAAAAATTATTGTTAGGCCTTGAGCTCGATTCGAACCCGCGATCTTACTTGTAAAACTATATATGGACGCATTATCCGCGTCACGATTGCCATATATCTTTGTCATGGAGAGGAACGTGTAGCGGAAAGAAGCAAGTTTATTGGTGGAACATAGAAATTACATAGCTGCGGAAAATATGTGTAGCAGGCCTAGCAGGCACACTTGGTTGCTGGAAAGGGTTGCGCCCTATTCAGTAACTGTGAGTTTTAAAATGTACACTTTTTCTTCATATAAATTGTATGAAAGAAAAATGTACATTTCAAAACTCATAGTTACTGAATAGGGTCCCTGTGGTCTGCGTATATAACTGAACTCCTCCTAAATGACTGGGCCGATTTAAATAACATTTTTTATATATATTCATAGTTCAGGTCTGCTGTTTACTGAGTCGATCCAGAAACGGTTAGATCCTACGGGCTGCCAGATCACTGCAGTGTCTTTCAAGAGGAAATTGTAGCAGTGAAGAAAGCAGCAGAAATTATATATATATATAGCCAGGCGGCGATTGAGGCAATAATCCCACACAGTATTTCAACACGAAGTGTCCTGGTACGCCCAGAAGCATAAGAGAGACTTCGCTCGGGCCGGACCAAACATCTATACTGAATTCCCGGCCATAAAGAAATGACGGAAATGAAAAGGTCGATGAGTTGGCAAAACAGGGCACAGCGTTCGATGAATACACGTAGATGACCTAACCCGTTTGGGAGAAATCAAAAGGAGACAGGAGTTGCGTATGATCCATCAAGCAGGAAAGGCGTGGACAGGAGCGCGGGGCTGCAATATTTCTAAGATCATGTGAAAATCCTAAGACGTTATACTGACAGAGCTACCAATAGCTGTATATTGGAACAATTTTCCATCATCTCTTATCAATTTTAGTTTCAAGACAAACCGGTTTCGGGGTTGTGCCATCATGAGTGTGAATTTCGTTCTATATCTCTAAAGAGAGAAGATCCAAGGCTCACGATGCGCATAGTACGAGGTTATCTTATAAAATGAGTCTTGGTATTTAATTCGATTTTTTCCGTTTGGTCGTCAAATAAATTCGGGTAACACTATGGAGACATTCAGTCTTTGTCAGGTCTTTATTAACCGGCCAGTTCAACTGAATCTAACCTAAGTAGATTTGAGATTCACAGATGCAGATTCACAAATCACTCCGTTTCCTTTTTTTCTATACGGAAGCCGGATTGTCTGAAAAATTTCTTTATATTGCGATTTTCTTGACAAGGCTACCTCCTTGACTAGTTTGTTATTTAAGAAACTGTTATTTCCGGAAATTGACCAGGGACCGGGCTATTCTAAACAATCTAATTTATATTGAGATATGATTGAAATTTGGTATAGGGGCACCACCTCGATCACATTATTATTTGAGAAACGTTTCTTTCTTTCTGACAGTCATCGTGGTGTGTGCTCACCTAAGACAACGAAGGCCATAATATACACTATCGGTGTATTGCTGCCATGAAGTGAGGGAAAGGAATCTCTAGAGAGTGAGAGAGGCACATTATCAGGGACGAAGAGCGAAAGGTGCTCAGAGATAGACATAGGAATAAGGAGAGACGGGAAAGGGAGAGGGGACGTAGTGGGAGAGAGAAGGTAGTGGGAAGTAAATGGAAGAAAGGGCAGTCTTACAGATATAACTTAATAAAATGGATTTGTATGAAATAGAGACTGATATATAGGTGTGAAATAAGTTTATGTGAGGCAGCAAATGGCCAGTAAGACAACATTACACACTTTGCAGGTTTTCTGTTTTCCACTCCACCACCCAGGAAGCATGGACATGCTATTTAAGAAGCCCTCAAATTCAAACTAATCCATGAAGCTCAACTTAAAATGGCTCTGCACAGAATAAAACTTATAAAACCACCAGGCTCTGACGGAATACCTCCGGAGGTAATTAGGCTAGTTGGAAATAACAGCCAAGGATCTTTGTTGCCCACCTACAAAAAAGGTCTGAAAGAAAGAATGCAATAGATTGAATTAACTATCAAAAAGCCGGGACAGCATGCCACGAAGCAAGACCGATAGTATTGTTTATCACGCTGGACCTCAAAGCAAAACAACCAGACGGATGATATGTTTGGGACAAGTAAAAGAAATCTCCTTTCGAGGTACCGCAATATGGGCTAGGAAAGGATTACCCGAGAGTATCTAATGTACGAGACCACTTACGGTAAAGACGAAGATATAAGTCAGAACAGTTCTGGGTTAGATACAAGGCCCAGATTTGTGGAATATAACGAACATAACACTCTTTTGGTTGGAGAGGCAAGAAATCATTTTCCTGTTGTTGTTAGATTAACGGTAAATACACTCCCCGAAGTTTTTGGCGAGTGTGATCAATGCCGGATATAGAACCGGTATGTTCTGGTAACAAAGCCCCATTATTTTACTAGCCCGATCATCTTGGCAACGATTTATATGACCACATTAAACCTTCTAGGCCCTAACGCCCTCCTCCACCTCCAACTAGTTCCATAAGGAACTTGGTTCGCCAGAGCCTCGCCTGCTAAATATGTGTATGATACATTCATATTCGTAACAGGGTTGATGTTCATTCTGACGAAGAGGCGGTTCCCCAAAGTTTCTTTAATCAGTGGTTAAGGCTGGTACTATGACAAGCAAAGCAAATACATTTTCTGGTAATTGAATTTATCGATTTACAATTTATCGATACAAATTGAAGAATCTATATCAAATTCTGACAAAGCATAACGACGAGATATATTTTCCAATAGTGGGGAGGAAATTGTAAATAAGTCACAGGCCATGTCAGCTTGTCGATTTCTATTCGACGTTTCAGATACATAATCTTAGGCACGAAGTATCTCTAATATGGAGTCACTTTGTCTGACACATCATTTCTTTCGGCGCGTTCTGGTCGAAGCTGTAGCGGGACTACTCAATTTCCGTTGGCATAATCATCCCTTGCTATTTAATCAAAAACCGACTTAAGCACCATATGTGTTGGTGGAGGTGTATTAAATTTCGCAATCAGATGTGAGTATTTGTCTGCATTATTTATTATTACACTTTTGTTGCGTTTGATGACTTTTCAAAACGTTTTATTATCACAAACTAATAAAATGCATAGCTTTTCAAATTTCTTTAAATATCATACTCCCATAATTGCATGACATTAAGGTACAAAGCAATTGCTTTTTTACTCCCGCCACTTTGCATGCCTGTCCCTCTACCTATCTTGTTCTGGAGTGCAAAAGTGTTCGTTTTCTTCATTTTTCATTTGTCATAAAATAGGCAACACTGTCGTGGAATTTTTATTATCACTCGACGTAATTTTAATTTAAATTGCACAAACAGCCAACACAACAATGAATAAAACCTAAAATGAAATAGAAATTAAATACGAAATCCATTTTACAAATTTTGTTTTGTCTGCTTTGCCATTCAATTTATAACAATTTATGTAAGTATTTTTTTATAACTTCCGCTTTACAACTGCTATTTATCTTTCTAACAGTTGTTGTTTTTTTATACTTTTCTATACACAATACATTGAAAAATGAAGAATAAGCTATTCATAAAAAAAATATTGCATAACAAAATTTATATTGCAAACACACTTGTCAAATAAGGTTTTAGCAGTGCATACATTGAAGTACGTGGGTTGCGTTCTTCGATGCTATGCTATGCTAAAAAGGTTGCAAATTAAAATTATATATTTCGCTAACGACTAACACAGTGCTTAAAAAAACCAAATAAAATCATGTAAGGGTAAGGGTGTCTCGGCGGCCGCCGTGGTGTGGTGGTAGCGTGCTCCGCCTACCACACCGAAGATCCTGGGTTCACGACCGGGCAAAGCAACATCTAAATTTTAGAAACAGAATTATTTTGTTTTGTTAATTTCCCGACAGTGTGGATAAATTGGAGCGATTTTCCGTCATCCCTTGTCAAATTTGGTTTCAGGACAAACCGGTTTCGGCTTTGTGCCATCATCAGTGTCAAAAAAAATGCAGTGGCGACTAAATCGACTTTCCTCCTAGTGACGTTATGCGGCGGTCTCCCGGGGTGTGGAAACATGAAAAGGATTAGCCTGGTTTCATTGAGCCACTTGAGAGCAATCCCTCCTAGAAAAAAAAACCAAATAAGTTAAATATATTCGGATACACAACTCAGCGCTTTTGTGAGCTCGACGAATGCTGGTTCACATTCTCTACGAATGCATCGATCTGGCAAGACAGAGACTCTAGGTGGCATGACTGTTAATCGAAAAATGAATCAGTATAATATTAAAACGCTATAAGTGAAGTACGGGAGTAATCTAATTGTGAAGTACTTCAACCAAAGTAGTGTAAATAAAGAACATTTTGCTTTAATAAATATTTGAGTTATTTATTCGACAGTTCAGCGATTCGAACGAAAGCAATTTTTCATTAAATTAGTTCCAATATAACATGCACTAAACACAATACAATATAAGCATACATACAAATTATACATGAACATAGATACATTTATATAGATAAACCCATGAATGGTCTCTTTAAATCTTTATCATAAACCTTCTTGAAGATATACGTACTTAAAAAAAAATATGTACAGCAATTTTACAACAACTTTGATGAATTCGATTTTAAGATATTTAAGTTCAAGTCAAAAGCTGCAAGCGCTAAAACCAGCTTCATCTTTTATGTCATGCTTTGGCAGCTCACAATTTTATTGCGCTGACCAAACTATTCATTTTTGCATGTTGGCATTTTATTGGCATTTACAACATACATGAATGGCTGCATAAAGAAGCGATTGGATGGACAAAACTTAAAATGTAGGAGTAGATACAGGACACTTGGGATGTAATGAAAAGGCACTTATCATGCATATATACTTACATACGTAGTTGTACGGGATCTGATCTTTAAAGTATTTGTGAACTTTTGAGCGAATTAAAAGTGTTGCTTTCTTTAGAGTCCTTTTCAACTGCTTACTTGAAACCAAGTTGAAGCGCAGCAGTGCAGCAAGCCACAAACGCCTTTAGGGGAATTTTTCGTTTAACTGTGTACAAGTCAACTTTGCCTGTGTGCAGCAAGTAATGGAAATGAAGCATAAGAAGTGGTTGTGTTGCTACTGTGTGGCATGTGGAATGCAGCGCTGTGGCACAGACGTTTGACCTAACGAACCATAAATTACGACCCGAAATTTTCTAAAGCATTCGAGCGAGTAGTTGGGTGGACCAACAGTCAATGATAATGCTTGATATTGCATAGAAGCTCACCTGCACTTGTAAACGGATTTAAGCCAAGAGCAAAATTATAGCAAGACGGCAAGTGGCATAGAGGGGGTGTGGTGTGTATTTTGCGACCCTTTGGGATGTGTTGCATTTACTTTTATTGTGTTGGTGTTGAAAGTGCCAAAAATTGTGAATAGAAGTAATAAAATTTTATAGTTTAGCTGGAGGACATGAAAATTTATATACAAGTTGCATAAAAGCTTGAGCTCAGTTATTTGCTTATATAAAAAATTATACTATTAACCCTCTTACGATCACAAAAATTATAGTTTTTCCAGGTTTGTGCGTAAAATTTTATGTGCATCTGTTTATGCATTTATGCTTCGATTATTTTTGTATGATCTTTTAAAAAAAATTAGCCTTCATGGAGCTACACTAAGAAAGCTTTTGAAAGTTCATTCGGGTTAAGTTAAATCAAAGAGGCTGGACCTAAACTTGAATTCCGCGAAAGGTGAGCCAATAAGAAATTGCTTTTAAAAAGCAAATGGACATTTTCCTAAGTGCCAAACAACAACGAGAACCTGTTTTCTTAAGCTGTACACGTATATACAAGCAGAGCCGAAAGACGTTGCTCTTACCCAAAGTTGGTATATTTCCATGACTTTTAAGGTGTTTTTATCTCTTACTCTCCCTTCTCCTCTCTCACTCACTCATTCTTCTTTTACCATTTGTTCACTCTTCCATCTGCCTTACTCTCTCTCCCTTTCTATTTTCGACTTTTTGTCTCATTTCCTCTCTTTTTCTCCTTCTCACTCCCAATTCATCTCTCTCTATCCCTTCTAAAACTATATCTCTCGCTTATATGGACTCCCTGTGACTTTAAGAGTTCTGTCCGCAATGGACACCTGAAACTTCCGTGAGTGTTGAGAATAAGAGCCATTGTAACATGTGGTTGCAATATGGGATTTTCTATAAACTTCCCTATTATTTTCATGTGCCCTGTCATGTTTCCGATCTTTAGCTCAGAAATGTTTTGAAAACTTAGTGCAGGCAAGGGAGGTACTCCTACATAGGCACCAAGTGCATCAGCAAAGGACATTCACATCGCATCCGTTATGCCATTTCAAACTAGGCGATGCAGTTTGCTTAATTTGGTTATTGCCTTTCTTTGTGTGGCAATCGGCTGCCAAACTAACGAATCATAATTGACTATTGGCTTCGCAGAAGTATAAATGTCCAGTACTCCATTTTGGGAGATAGCCTCGATGTTTTGCTATAGAGTCGAATGTAAGCTAAGAAAGCTATTGTTTTTTTTTTTTTTGTTTAAAGTATCATCTAGATGACCATTCTACGTGAGGGATCATTTCAGTGCAACCCCTAGGTATTTTGCTTCCATTTGAAGTCGGATTTTGGTGGTGGATTGCTCGCGCATAGATATTTTCTTCTCCTGGGAAAGGGAAATAGGACAGTTTTGTTAGGTTTGATAGGCAGTCTTTTGATACCACACAAACTTTCTATGATGCGATTGGATATTGTTTCTTCGTGCATCGCTGAAAAGAACATTACTAAGCCATCTGCATACCCTTGTGTCTAAAGTCCATTGGATTTCAGTAATAGAAGAGGTTATCTATGACGAGGTCCATAAGAGAGAAGAGAGTAACGGGGTGTAAGGGCATTCTTTAGTGACCATAATCGACTCAGTTGTTCCTCTCAGCTGGATACTAATTTTTCTTCTTTTTATCATGGTTAGCACTATGCGAATGGTCATTGGATTTATATCCTTGCCAATCATACCAGCTCGTTCGATAGCTTTATGAATCTTATTAACGAAAGCCACTGAGATGTGAGTAAAAGCTAAAAGGGCTATATTTTTGGACTCCAAATCCTTTCCATGAGGCTATGAGTAGCCTTCTCCATGGGTTTTCCTAATTGATAGGTAAATTGATTTCTTTATAGATGGAGTTTGTTTAGGTTGACCTCTCTAATGTGCCGATCCAAAATTGCCTCCACACAATTTAGGCAGAAACAAACTAAGGATAATTGGTGGATGCGAAAAGGGCAGTTGTTCGGGTTTCCCTGGCTTTGGTATGATTATTACCTTAACTTCTATCTACCTTTTTGGAATGCAGCCGAGCAGTAGAGATGATTTATATACATGGGGCTGGGGCTATATGGTTCATTCACTACTATACAAACAGGGATATATCCCATTTGATGCTATGACTTGAATTGGTTGAATGTAGACAAAGCTTGGCCGTGGTGCGCTTTCTCGCTAGGCTTTTTTCTCTATCACTAATAGTCGACAAGCCTCCCATTATATGTGAGTGTTGATAGCTTGCTATACAGTACCGAAAGAGGATTTATATACAAGACGATCGGTCAAATTTGGGCCAAAAAACTTACTAGTGTTAAATTTTGCTATAAACTTACCTTCGCTCAGATAAGACCGACAAAGGGATAATGACCGTTGCACATCAGTTACGTCATTGCAACAGCTATCAAGCCATCAAATGAAGTGAACATGTGGCCAATTTTAACTTTCTATGTCTTACACCTCCGGCACACTCTAGAATGCTTTGTCGCTCTAAATTCGATTATATTCTGCAATTGCTAGTGAAACATTTCAATGGTAGTCCAGTTAATGGACAAGTGCAAGGGTCGTGGCATAAGTGTGCATATACAAACATATGGAACGCACTTGTGGATACAGAGATATAAACGATTTACTTATTTTTCATCAAATAGCTCCCTCTAGCACTGAAGTGCATGTGAAATAATCGAATGTATTGTCTAAATTTTATTGTTCTCAGCATTCATTTTATGATCATATTAAAACCAGCTTTGGCGCATACGTAATTGATAGGTGTACAAAGGAAATTATTGTCTTACGGGCGCAAGGATAAAGAATGGTGTACTAGAATAAAGATATTTTCTGGTAAACTACTAAGAAATCTTCAAAGAAATTGAACTCTATTAAATTATGTTTGAAGAACTTTGCGTTTGCCCTTTAGGATTAGAATAAGAAATAAATTATTTCAAAGGATATGCACAAATTAAGTATATATTTTTTTATAGACTTACCAATTGTACAATAGATGGTATCAGAAATATTTGGGGAGGTTGAGTTAGGATAGGTTATAAGGACTGAGCCGAAAGGTTGCATTTCCAGAGCGACACTAGGGTCATTGTGATGACCTATATGGTAAGTAACCTTTACCAGCTACCGCAGATTGAACCATTTCCACTTAGTATCGGACAGTGCTACAGCAGATGCTATACGTTTTCCGCCTCCTCAATACATCTGCATACTCTACAAGTCACTTATCGTACCCGTCCTGCTATATGGGGCAGAAGCATGGACCATGACAACAGCAGATGAAGCGGCTTTGGGAGTGTTCGAGAGAAAAGTTCTTCGAAAGATTTATGGACATCAACATAGTCCAGCTAATTAAAATGCAGCGCCTGCGCTGGCTAGGCCATGTTATGCGAATGAATGATAATGCTCCGGCCAAGAAAGTGTTTCTATCGGAACTCGCCTATGGAAGCAGAGGTAGAGGGCGGCCCCCACTCCGTTGGAAGGGCCAGGTGGAAAACGATTTAAACTCCCTTGGTGTGACCAATTGGAGCCGGTTGGCGGAGCGAAGGAGCGACTGCCGCGCCTTGTTGGACGACCATAACCGTTTAGACGATTAAGCGCCAATTAAGTAAGCAATACATCTGCAGATGCAGTAGTTATTTTAATATTCTTTGCTCATCCTAGCGGTAGGTATTCACTTATAAATCAATGCTCCACGAGACCTTTTACAAGCGACGTTAGCCGTGATTGATTCAGGGTAAAAAAGAGTGTTAGTACATCCGTTATCATGAGAAGGGCATATCAACCTTGATGACTCGCATGTAGGATGTGCTGACCAGAGGACACTTGCTCTGTTTATATTGTCCGACATTTTGGGAAGGATGTGGGCTGTCATACTCCTCCTGGTCAGCTAATCAGCTCTGCAGTAAACTTCAATATCCCAGTATCCAGGCATCCACATAAGGCTGATACTGAGATGCTGTGCCATCTTATTTAGATATCCTCGGCATTCCGTTATCAAATTTATGCTCCACTGCAGGTTATGTGGTCGCGTTCCTGTGTAGGTTTGGTCCCTGCGACATAAAAACTCTTTTCAATGAAAAACTTTAACAAACTGCGGATAAAAACTCTTTTCTGATGACAACCACGGCAAGCGTTCAACGTACTATGATTTTAAAGACCAAAAGTTGGGGGCACGTACCGGGACTGCCTAATATTAGGGCAAGGAACCGCCTGGCTGTTTGGGTTGATTGTTGTCCTTGTCAAGGCAAAGTCTGATATCATCTCCATACAGGAAGCACGATGGGCGGGGCAATGAAGAAGGGCCATAAGGACTTGAGACATCTACAACAGTGGCCACATTAACATATGAAAATATCATTCACGGCTCTGAACGAGCCTCTCGCGCCGAACCGCATTAAGGTGAAGTTTTTCAATATCTCGTTTATATGTGCTCACGCACCTATAGACTAAGCGGACAAAAAGGACAAGAACTACTTCTATGAAAAACTAGAAAAATGTACCATGACTGCCCCCACCAAGCAAGGAGATTTTAACGCCAGGGTGGACAATAGGCATCTTTGGTTTTACAGTCGGAAAATTTTGCCTTCATAATATTACCCATTGGGAGAGCGGAGTTGCGGCTGATTGGCTTCGCCGCGGCTCGAAATATTGCCATCTGCAGTGCCAAGTCTATCATAAAAAGATACAGCCAAGCTACCTGGCTATCTCCTGATCGAAGAACACGAAAACAAATTGATCATGTAGTGATCGACGGCAGACACAGTTCAGTGTCCTAAATGTGCGCATTCTACGAGGTCCACATTTCGGGTCGGATCACTACATTGTGGCAGCCAAGATACGTTCGCGCCTCTGTGCAGCATATAATGTGCACACAGTGACACATTGAAAGTTTGCCGTCGAAACTCTGCTCACGAAACAGACAGCTAATGACTACTCCACTCGCCTGCTCACTGAGAGCAATTTCAAACCTGGCGATTTGACCGAGGAGTTGGAGCACATTTCTATTTCATTACGTAACGCCGCCCGCAAAAACAATTGCAGGGCACGCTACGAGCAGATAATTCTAACAGCCGAAATAAACCTTGATGGTACAATCTATTAAGAGGGCGTACTATTACTGGCGTATGCTGATGTTATTGATATTATTGGCCTTAACAAACGCGCCGTAAGTTCTGCTTACTTTGGATTAGATAAAGAAGGAAAGAAAGTGGGTCTTACATTAAATGAGGACAAGTCGACGTACTCATGCACTACGCGTCGCTCCTCATACCTGTTCAGATGTATGGCGCGGAATAAAGGACAGTGCCGATAGAAGATTAGTTGGCTCTTGGACTGTTCAAGAGAAAAGTTCTCCGGAAGATTTATGGTGCGGTACGTGATCCCGACGACGTGTATAGAAGGAGGTATAATGCTGAACTGTATGAGCTTTACGCATATAAGAAGATAATGCATAAATTATAAGCTTGAACGCTTCGCTGTCTATTCATGTTATATGAATGAACGAAGACGTTCCGGCCAAGAAAGGATTTCAATTACGGTACCAGCAGTTCGAAAATAGAGAAAGGAGGAGACCTTCACTTAGCTGGGAGAGGCAGGTGAAAGAAGAAGACTTGAACTCCATTCAAGATTGTAGATCATATACGATCAATACTTTGTTATCCTGTGGACTATGATTGCCTTTCGCTAAGTTCAAAAGCGTTATAAGAACCCTTTTTATACATAAATATATTTATTTGAACATGTTTAAGTAACCCTCAAGATAATTCAAGAACGAACAAAAATATAAAAAATTGCATCTTAAAATAATGAAATAAGTCTGCGCTCACAAAACTTAACTCTGTTAAGTAAATAAACATGATAGCATAAAATTTTGCAAGATTACAAGGGGTGCATAAAAGTTGAAAAAGATGAGCGATGGAATGAAAAAAATTTGGCAGTGAAGTAAATAAAATGAAACAATTGCAATAAGCGAAAACACACAAATTTTCAACGAACTAACTATTATTTCAAAGCAAAGTTATAAAAAAAGACTTTTTACTGAGCTTATTATGAGAAGAAAATCCAAAGCTCAAATTATAATAAAAGTAAATAGACTTACGGCAATACAGATGCAAGGTGCCCTTGTAAGTGCTTTTAAAAAATAAAATTCTTTCTTGTAAACAAATGTTGCAAATAAAAAAACGCACAAACAATCTTGAAAAATTGTAAAAAATCATAAATGCACAATAGAAAATAGGAAATAGCAAATAAATGCAAATTTTAATACACTGGCACTGGTGTCTAAGCAATAAAACAGCAACTGGCAAAAAGGAGTGTAACAAAAGAAATTTTTACAATTGCTTATAAAGCAAGAGAGGGCATTGACTTTTCAAAAATTTATAAGAAAATACGTAACTTTAATTTAATACAAGAAAGTTTAATTGTTGTTGCTTTTTCTCAAAAACTATAATAAAAACTTTGCAAAATCGCTTGATGTTTCCAATGGTCGCATGAATAATATTGTAACGAATTCTGGGAAATACCTGATAATTATGCACCTTCTGCTGAAGTTCGAATCGCTAAACTGTTGAATAAATAACTTCAATATTCCGTATTACAAAATGGGCTTTATTAGACTACTTTGGGAGTAGTACAATTATACTTCACTTCTCTACTAATAGCGTGATTAAATCAAACTGATTACTGATTACTGAGTTTGCGCTGCTTTCATACTCTCGGGTTTCTCGTTAACCCATTTCTTCTAAGGTCTAGTAATTTCGCGAAAATTTTTTCGAAAACAGTTGTATCTCATGCTTGGTTACCAGCTTTATACATGTATATTTGTAGTTTATGCTTTCCTACTAGCCATATAAGATCATGTGCAAAGCCTACGATATTAGACTCACAAAGTGTCTCATATCTCTGAAGAGAGAAGACTTAAGGCTCACGATGGGTATCCTGACTAGACACTGCCTTTTAGCGTCACATGCTTACAAGCAGTAGCGGATTTTAATGATGGATAGTTGATCGTTAGTTTTCATAATTCAGTTTTTGTATGCATGCTTTAATTGAGTATTAATTTTCAAATAATATTAGCGCTCAACAGTAAGAATGCTCATGCAAATCAGTCAAATGCTCAGAAATATCTGCGCTGTTGATAACATACTGAATCAAACCTTACTTTATTGAATAAAGCTTATTCAGAATTTTCACTCTCACTCTACACATTTTTCACCACTTTGTCATCTCTGTGTAAACTTCAGTCCACATATTCAATTACAGTAGAATCGCGACAAAGTTAATCGCCAGTGTTCGGACTTCTACCACTAAAGTGGTACATCTACCACCATTTTTCTTTTATTTGAAGTTCTACCACTTCTACCAAAAAGGTGGTAGTTTTTTTATAGACGTTTTTTGAAGAAACCTTTGCTTTTCCACAATTTTTTGACAAGAGAAACGATATTATTTGTAGAAGAATAGTTTTATCAAACTCCAAATAACACCTAGCGATGCTTTGATCACCATTTAATCTCTTTTCCTTAGGTTTTAACTGCCACTTCCACCTACCTATGTACATATAGGAAAAGAAGTGAGTAATATACACTACTTAAAAATATTTCAAATATAACCCAATGCTACCACTTTTTATTAATCTACCACTATTTTCTGAAAAATCTACCACTAAACAAAATTTTAAAGTCCGCACACTGATAATCGCTCGGATATGTTGACCGAGCATGAGCGTCCACATCCCGCTCTAAAAAGTTAACTATGTATTGGTTCATTTCTGAGCTCATCAATTTTTTCAAATCTAATACTATTTTCACACAGACGGCTTATTGAATAATAAAGGCAATTTTCTACATTAAGACGCTTATTGAGCTCAATCTTCCCTACAAAATTCAAATCTATTATTATTTCATTAGTAGCTAATCGAATGCCTAATGAAGTCAAAAGCACAATGCAACTCTGTTGGCACCTTTCCGCTTCCGTTTCCGCTTCTTAGTTTTTGGTGTGTTCAGTGCTTAAAAATGTCATTTGTCAAAGCAAATGTCATTGTCTGCATGGCGGAACGATACAAGGTGGCCGCATCGAACAGCTGATTATAACCTTTTTTATTTGATTTGATACATCAACTACCGGCGCAGTACGATTTTGACATTTGTCCATCGAATTTACAAGTACATGGAATTTTTTTTGTTTGTAGGTATTGCACCATGCTCCCACCTTGTATCGTTCCGCAATGATTGGCTGTCTCATCCTTCATACTAATCGAGGAGTTACTTCTGTGTGAAAGCAAAAAATTTACGATTTCATTAGCAGGTGAAATGAGATCATTAAGTTTCTGTGTGAAAATAGTATAACGGTTTGTTTGGCAATAAAAACAAGTGCTGGTATTCCCCGAATTCCTGTGTGAAAAATTATTGTCGGTGTCGCGTGGCGCAAATGTAGTTAGTCATGGGCATTTAAACTTGTGAATTGTGTACTTGTGTTAACTTGTGTTAAAGCTTGTGTTTTGGTTAACTTTTTCGCGATTCTACTGTATTAATCTTAGAATATTAAAAAATTTAACCTAATTCATTCGATTTACCGACTCCTTCGGCATCGTGAACTATTAAATCTGTTTAATTAATCGACAATTGGAAGTTCGAATGACAGATAACCAGCAAACTAAAAGACCGTGGGCGGAGGAACTCAAAAATGTTAAGTACGAATTTTCCATTAAAGTGTGATTCGGGGTTTTCCATCGAGCATACATTGCTATTTTCATGTAATCGTTAAACATTTAATAAAATTTCATGAATCATACTGCTTTTTAACAGTGGAGTATAAATTACAGTAGCGAGCAATATTTTTGAACCGGCTTTTTCCAAGATCTTGGTAAACGATACGCATCTCTTATTGGAGGAAATAAAATTTATCTAGATGGAGAGTACGAAGTGTGGTCAAGACGCTGGTCTGCTGGGTTTCCATCAATAAATGCTCTTATTAAAATAAGTGATCGTTAAGTTAACTTAAGTGAAAGTTAACTTAGAGTCAATGTGCACTCCTAAGTATTTTAAGGAATCCTTTGAGATGATTTGGTGATCCCCGACAGTTAAGACTAATTCGTTCGCCGACCGTTTGGAGTTTACTAATACCACTTCCGCCTTTTGGCTAGCCAACTCCAGTCCTGTATTGGTCAGCCATTCCTTTATTTTTGCTACGGCGTCATTACATAATGCTTGAAGCAGGTCCAGTTTCTTGGCCACTACTACCACTGCAATATCATCAGCATATCCCACAATTTGCGTGTTTTCTGGTAGATCAATCTTTAGCACCCCGTCATACATTCATTCCAAAGCGTTGGACCGAGAACAGATCCCTGTGGGACGCCTCCTGTGATTTTGTACTCTTTTGCTCCTTGATCCGTGTCAAAAAGAAATTCTCTGTCTTTAAGATAGCTACCTATTATTCTGCGTAAGTAAGCTGGAGTGCCGAAGCTTTGCAGCGCTTCCATTATCTGCATCCAGTTCGCAGTGTTAAAAGCATTTTTGATGTCCAACATAATCAGTACACAGAGCTTCCTTTTATTTTGGCCTCCAGAGATAGCTTATCTAGCTCTATTGACAACTATTTGTATTGCATCCACGGTGGATCTTGATTTGCGAAATCCATATTGACCATTCGATAAGCCACCTGGTCTTTCTAGAGTCAGCTGTAGGCGCTCACTAATTATACGCTCGAAAATCTTCCAGCAAATAAAGTGGCCTATATGAGGATGGTTGGTCCGGCTGTTTACCATGCTTCAGCAATAGGACAAGTCTTTTTCGTTTCCACGGGCGAGGGAACACGCCTTCTTGCATACAGGCATTAAAAAGATCAGCAAATAATGTAGCCCTAGTTGTGATCGCGGCTTTAAGAGCTATGTTCGGTACTTCGTCGGGTCCTGGGGATTTGTTATCAGCAACTCTTTTTGCAGCGTCCAGCACCTCTTGCTCTGTAATTTGTGGAATTTCCGTACTTTCTATATCCTCGCTTGGATAAGTCCAGCGATCTTGTGCTGGGCACGTAGGTTGCTGTGATATCGGTCCTTTAACTTTGGCCATCACAGTTCTGTAGGCTGATCCCTAAGGATCTAGGTCGACGTTATCCAGCAGTTCCCTAAAGCATAACATCTTGCTCTTTTTTATGGCATTTTGAAGTGCCTTTCTTCGTGCGACATAGGTGCTGTGTAGCTCCGCATATCGTGGTGATGAGCATGCCCTCTGCGCTATTCTTCGTGCTTTGTGACATTTTCTACGCTCTTCCGCAATTTCGTCATTCCACCAATATACCGGAGTGCGCTGTGCTTTTCCGCGACTTCTGGGAATGGCTGCATCACATGCCATACATAGCAACTTAGTGATTTGAACCGACTGGTCTTCCGCATGCGATTCTCGTACTATGGCGTCCTTCCGGATAATGTCGAATATTTGTGGGTCAAAAAGGTGCTGTTTCCATTTCCTACTTTGTCGATGTCTTGCTGCTACCGTTCGTGGAGTTTCGAGCAGCTCTACGCTAATAGCTTTATGGTCGCTGTGTGTGTAGACGTTGCTTATGGACCATTTTGCTCGTCTTGCTCGTTCGCTGCTAGCGAAGGTGAGATCTATAATGGATCGTCTGGTACCTGTATCGAAGGTATATATCCCTGGTTCATTTAGGAGTTCTAGCCTCAAAGAAGTAAGGCTTTCGAGAAGAACTCTCCCTCTTTCGTTGGTTCGTATACTTCCCCACACAGATGACCATGCATTGAAGTCTCCACACACTAAAAGCTGGTGTTTACCTCGTGCTTCAATGGTGATCCCCTATATCATATCTTCGAACTCGGCGATGGTCATGCTCGGAGGGGCATAGCAACTGAAGACGTATATATCGTTGATTTTTGCCCACGCGAATCCTGCTACCGTTGGCCTCATAATTTCCTGTTGGAGAAATTTCCCTGGTGCCCAAATTGAGGCTTTCCCTGCTGAATCTGAGAGCCAACCCTGCTCCTGGCGATTTTTGTATTGTTCAGAGAGTACCACTATGTCATATCCTCCTTCATAGACTGTTTGGGATAATAGCTCTTGGGCTGCCTCGCATTGGTTTAAATTGAGCTGCAATACCCTAATGAGACAGTCATTTTGCTGCCCTCTCGTTGTGGGCATTTAAAACTGCTTTTTGAATGTTGTCCCCCACATAGCGCGCATTTCGGTGCGTTTTCGCAACTTGCAGCCTTATGACCTTCCTGGCCGCATTTTCTGCATAGGCTAGACCTATCTACAGTCTCCTTACATTTCTGAGCTATATGCCCGTAGCCTCAGCACCTATAACAGCGTTTCTCTTGCTTGAGCTCTCTAAATTGGCAGGAAACCCATCCTACCCGGATTCTTTGCGTATTAAGAACCGCCTTGGCATCATCCGCTGTAAGGCTTAAAAGTGCCGACTTCGTGCCACTGTACCCTGTGCGTATGTTTTTATGGCAGCCACATCTGGAAGTTTGATGTTGCATTGCTGGTGGAGGGCGTTGCAAATCTCCTCGGGCGTAGTAATCTCATCGAGATCTCTGCACTGTAGTGTGACCATTTGGGACTTTGTTATAACTTTATCCGAGTCCTTTAGTACCGCTTCAATTTCTGCTTGGTACGCGCTTGTTTTCTCATCTTGCGATTTTTTCAGCTCCAGTAACAGCTCTCCTTTCGCCGTTCTTCTAATAGTTTTGACGTCATCACCCACGAATTTTAAATCGTCGCACCTTCTCACTTTACGCAATATGTCGGCGTATGTCGCATCCCCCGCCTTGGAAATGATGATTGCATCCGGCCTAGCCCTAAGTGCTTTTTTCTTGCTCTTCTTTTTAGCTAACTGCCACTCTTCCGTCTTTTGGGCTGCAGTTTCCTCTTTCCGCTCCGTCTTCTCTTGCATTTCTTGCCGTCGTTTGTTACCACCCACGTGCCCTGGCAAGACGTCTTTTAGTGTAGTAGTGGGTTTTACCACGTTGTTCTCCTTGGTCGAGTACGAATTATTCCTCGGTCGCTTTCCTGGGGGTGATGAACTTCTATCCTTGGCACATTCGCTTGCACGCAATTTATGTTCTAAATTCTTTACTTCTAGGGCCGACTCGATGTACAGCACTTTTATTACGGAGGCCAAGCGCTTGATTTCCGCGTGTATATTATTACGCCCTATGAAGAACTGCATCAAGTCCTCAATCGCCTTGCCTAGCTTGGTCATCTTTTTTTCTCCAGGTGGGTTTTGCTGATTTAACGCAGCTGACGCCTGCTTAATTAGTAGTAGCAGGTATCAGGACTAACAATCAACTCTAAACTCAATTGGAAAGTGCGTATCGAGAAGCAGGTCCAGACAGGCAGCATAACTTTCTATGCCTGTATGCCGCCTTCGGCAAAAAATGGTGTCTGTAGACAAAGATGGTGCAGACGTGTGGCTCTATAGTGTGCTAGGAAGCTCTTAGTAAGAACAAAAATCTCACCAACGTAGATAAAGTTCAGTGCACTCCATTTGCTGGTGCCATCAAAGCCCTTCGCACCTGCCCCAAGGCAGCTTTATACCCAATATTAAACCTGCTTCCGATAGATATGTACATACCGTGTGCGTTTGCACAAACTCCATTGAGACTCCGGCAGTCCGACTGCAGGAAGGATATTCAGAAATGGCATAGTACTATCCTTACTTTAATTCCTGCAGGAAGATTAAATTCTGAAATTGATTATTGTCAACACAAACTGCAATTTTAGGGCAGCGTTAATTTTATTATACCAGGTAAAAAATGATTAGAAGACAGGTGCGGTGGAAGCTAAAATCGGTATAAAAATCTACCCCGATGGCTTCAAAGTTGTATTGAAATGTACTCGTATTCTCTACGTATACGTCATTCAAACTGCCTTCGGACTGTAATGTGCTTCAAGCGGAGGTTTTCCTGATTTAGCAAGCCTGCAAATCGCTCGAGGTCTGGCACATAAATAAAAAGGGATCCATTCTAACAGTCAAGCAACACCAAGGGTGTTAGCTGCCCATACACTAGCTTAAAGCTAGTAGGATAATGCACCACAATCCTAACAGACATTCCAGAAATATCCGTTATCCGGGTTCTGGATGACACCCGATTCAAAGGAAATGGAATAACTGATAAGCTTGCACATAGTAGCTCAGCGGAAGTAAATGAGGGAGTAACCAGTGCCAAGGTAGGTATATCCCTACGGGCAGCCAAGAGGGAAATTCGAAATTTTTGCCTGTACCAAGCTCATCAAAAGTGCAGACTACAATGACAGAAAGACATGGAGTTTACTAAGTAGATCTAGAGCAGATACTCGTAAACTTATGCCGGTCTGAACTGGCCATTGCACTTAGCGCATTCATGCAGAAAAGCGGCATATTACGCATAAGAAGATGAGCGCCCAGTCATCCGAATTGATCACAAAAAAGTGGCTGCCGTAGTTTCATCTACCACTTCTTTCGCGTTTCACTCTCTCTTTCCTCGTTCCAACCCTTAATCCACCCTGTATATATTCTAGTCCGTTTAACTCTCCGTCTCCATGTACCAAAACCACTTACTCTAAGATAATTTTACGATATATGTTACCCATATTTACTTGATAAATAATAGGTTGAGCTGGTGAGAGTTTAATAATGTAATAACTTACCTTTGATGCTTTTCTGTTTGGTTTCGCCATTTCGATCACCACAAAATCACAAATTCGAGGCGTATTCCCATATCTCTCTTAGTTTTATTTATAATGAGAGTTTCCAGCTCCACATCATATAAACACAGCTATTTTCGGCCTAATTGCAAAATTCGTTGAGTGTCTTAATTAACCAATTGATTTATGGAAATTATTATTTTTAATCCCTGATGTGATTTGTTTGCAAAACAAAATAAAATAATAACAAACGAAATATTGTCAGAAGTAACAACTGAGCTACATCCTCCCACAATATGAGTTTGTACTCCATTAGCTTCAAACACCACTACTCTTTATGATGCTACTACATGTTGAATAAGGACATCAAGTTTTTCTTACCATAATTACGTAGTTTCAGTTTGCTAAAAAGTTTAACGAGCCAAACTGACATTTAATTAAGGTGACTTAACAATAGCAACAACCAAAAACAATAATAACAACAACAAGCAAACACAATATCTGTATGGAATAGACAAAGCTCAACATAACCACAACAACCCTGCGAAAGCTTCACACTACTTTGCAATGTTTTGTTCGGTGGGCTCATCTGCCACCAAAGCATTTGACTCATACCTCATAAGCAACATATCTACAATATTCACCAGATAATAGAAATTCAGTCAACCATTATACACCTTAAATATGTGAAATATATGTAACTATACGACCCCCATACAGTTGGGACCAACTGTCTCAACGAATATTCTTCACCAGCCGTTTTTTCCGTTTTGTTCGCTGCCTCTGTTCACAAATGAGTCTAATTAATAACGAAACATTTGCCACATAATTTACTAATAACTCAGCGTTGCCATATTAGTTACAAAAAATAACACGAGTATGAGACACGGATTACTGTAAATTTTGTTGGATGGGTCATATTTAAATTACACATATTGTATGATTTGAAATTGTGATAGGTTTGAGTATAAAATTTTGTGAGGATGAGTGCATATGTAGATTAAGATTAGTAGCTGAAAGTTTCAAAAGGGGTTGCACGTTGTAGAAGGTGTGGGATGAGTCATCACAATAATTGATATATTTGATTAGGCAATTTTCATTCAAACCAATATCGTCTGTCATTTTTATACCTAGTCGTCACTAGCATAGGCACCTTGTCGAAGTTGTGAGGGCTTAGCCGAACTCTATAGGGTCCGGCTATGTAGATGAGCGGTTTAAGGGCTTGCATCTACGCCATTCCACCTCATAGGAGAACGGCAGGATGTCGGTGATCAATAACTGGTAGGGTATTATGCGGACCGTCCATATTCAAACGGAGCCTTCCGGCACCGGACCACCTTGGAAAGTATTTCCATGGCCTTAGGACTGTAAGTGGCGCTGATGTTAAATACAGTAATATTGGCCCGCCATGTCGGGCAGGTGCTCGCACGACCAAAATGAATGGCTCATGATCATATTTCAATAAGGAGAAAGAGAAAAATGTGTAACGCGATGTGTCATATCCATGACCGAAAGCATACGCATCCAAACGAAGAACTAGTGTGGAGAAGGGTACGTAGCAGAGGGAGTAAGAAAGCTCTCCCGCAAACCATGCAGCACTAAGAATTGTTCAACACTTGGGAGCAGCGTTCGACCCAACAGAACTGGACAGCGAGAGCTTGGAGTGGGCCCTTGGAGTAGTGGACGGTAGGAGTGGGTTGAAGACAGTGCAATACGTTTGCAACGAGAAACCCTCGGTACTGCGACCGGTACGAGGAGGAAGAAGCTGCGAGCGACAAAATGGAAACGCAACGTTCTGTGGAAGGCAACAAACTTTCTTTCAAGCAGAAACGACTCAGTCCCAGGGCCGCGACGCAGGCCAACCGCAAAGACAGGACAAGTGTGTCTTGAGATGTAGGACAGACGGGCACCAATAGCGAGGTAGTAACTACCTCAAACGCTGCAAGTCAGGGAGGAGCCGTTAAAAGTGGCTATGTGCCAACAAAGGATGTGGAAGAAGGAGATATGCCAAAGATAGATAGCGCTAAGACCCCGGCTTTCTTGAAGGTGCCAGAGGGAGGTAGCACTAAGACTCCGGCCGTTCCCGAGAGAATGTGGCAAAGCAGTCACTAACTGAGGCGCTGCTTCATCGTAGAAATCCTTTCGGTCAGCTGACTACTGAAAGGTGGAGGTCTGTAGAAAGGGAGCTCATTAGGTTAATGCTGAAGTAGGTGTGGGAAGAACCAAGTAAGCCCCTTCCAATCTTTGATTCAGCGGGGTATTACAATGTTGTGAAGATGATAGGGTTCTTCCAAAGGCAAGGCACGAATGCGCGGTTGAGTTGGTGGATAGAGCACAGATCCCCACGATAACAGAAGTTAAGTAATGGTTACCCTGCGTTATGATGCCCGAGGATGCAGTGCGACTTATGAAGATCCAGAACCTGCATATACCGACACAGGTAGATACTTACTGTATCTCGGCCTACTGAGGAGGGCCAGCGCTAGAATCAAATGAACAAACCGGTGGAGGATATATTGTACACGCAGATTGGCAAAATGTCCGGGAGCACAGGCCAAATTTATATGCGGCTAAGTAAAAGAATTCCCAAGCATAACAATCTTAACATTCTAGACGTGAGTACAGTTGAAAAGGACCTGGAAAGGTATGACTGTCGTAAGAGGCGACTAAAATATCGGATTCAAGGGGTTTGTGTAGCGCAGCCCTTTCAGGTTGTCAGCGCAATACATAGCTTCTCCAAACGCAATCGTCAACCTCACCTATCCACGGCGAATCCTTCTTCATTAACAGCTGAGGCTCTGGTGACCCCGAACTCCTCATGGATGTAGGGGGTGGGAGGGTGGAATGGCCTAGATGGTCGCATGTGGTCATAACAAATCGTTCCCGAATGATCGGGCTTGGTAGCGGAACGTACCGGATCTGCATCCGACAAAGGACCATCAACTCGATAACACACCCCAAGGGAGTGTCCTAATCTCTACAACAACAACAACAACAACCTCGAAAGCCTCAAAACAAAGTACAGGAAAATAAAACGGACGTCTCGACGATGGTTCTATATGGGGACAAACAGCCAAATGGTGCTGCGAATGATACAGAGGAACATCAAACAGAGCACTTACGCTTCGGGAAGAGAAGTCCCGAGGATTACAATCGTAATATGCAAAAAGCGGAAGAGGTTGAAAAGGATTTCGAAAGCCGTTAACCAAAAGTACAAGAGGAGGACTTAGACATCATGACGAAGGTATTAGAGGAAGGCAAACAGCCCTATGGCGCTGCGAGTCTTGCAGATAAACCTCCAATACAGTTCAGGGGCGTCCAGCGAAATCCTCCTTTCAGGGTGGTTCGTTTGATCTGGCGCTGATACAGAAGCCATGCTCCCATCTAAATCTAGATCTCAATCTCTAAAATCGTAAATATTTTTTCGAATAGATCGGTCCATAATCTCACTTACTTACTTAATTGATGCTCATTCGTTAAAACGGTTAGGGACGCTCAACAAGAATCGCCAGTCCCTTCTTCGATGCGCTAACTGGCCCCAATTAGTACACCAAGGGAATTAAAATCGTCCCATGATGTCCGTGATGACGAGCAAGTGTCGAAGTCGTATCCCGATGCTTATCAAATTCATTTGAGTTTTTTATTAGATTTCGTCTATATCTTTGGTCATAAGTTATGACCGCCTGGGCCTCACGTTCGAGCATAAAACTTCAGCTTTTATTGTATGTGAATATTCATATGTACATAGATTCATACAAGACCAAAGAGCCGTTAAACAACAAAGTTTTGGAATGGGATGATACAAATTTGGAATCAATACCAACATTGTCTTTCGTGTTTGAGTATTTGTTTTTACTTTTTTCTTTGCAGTATAAAAAATGTTAAATTGATATTAAATTATATTACTTATTAACATTTTCAAGCATGCTAAACTCACGAGAAATACTAAACAAATACATACAAAGAACAAAATCGAATTCAAAGGTGTTCGCTTAGCAAAAAGGATGCGCACGTACGAAGGCACTTGAAGTCAAGTACAAAGCACAATCTGTGTGCACGCGTAAGTGTACGTGTGAATAAATATGTATTTGTATATAAACAATCACTTCAAATGCTTCAACCAAAGCATAAAATTGTAAGTATTCATGTGGGAGATCGTTGCATGACTTTCTATGGCTTCAGGTTTATTTGCAAATAAAAAATTGCATAACAAAAGTAATAACAACAAGAATTGTTGTAAAATTTATAATGCAAACAATGCACTTTTTCGATTGTCTACAGCTACTGCTGATGTGCAAGTATTTTCCATGTAGATTACTGCTTTGGAGTTGAAGAAGGAAAATAATTCTGAATTTTACCTTGCACTGAAAGCACTCTTTTTCAGAAGCACTGAAGTTTTAAGACATTGACATGGGTACAGCACCGAACTGGTTCATATGAATGAGTATTGTCAAATCAATTTTCTGTAAACTACATAATTCAAAACTAGCATGAAGACCTAGCTCTTCTAGTCAATCAACTGCTTCTTTGATATTTAAACATATTTGCTCGCAGCATAGGGAAAACCGACAAGCTATCGAAACGAGATGTTATCGATTCTTATGAAAAAGCTATCGATATGGTACCGAAAAGTTATCGATTTACTATCGAGAAATTTCGAAATGTTTTAAAAGTCATAAAAAAGTTACCGATTTGTTATCGGAGTGATACGCGTCACAAATTTGTTATTGTCGTGTTTTGAAAGGACAATATAATATCGATGTCTATAATAATATGGATAATAACACATATGCAAGGCAAAGGAAGAATAGTGGAGAATAAAATTTCCAAATTGAAACCGAAACAGAAACTGGACGACTTGTTATCAATTTGCTATCGATATGATGAGCTAAAAAAAGGTATCGGTTTGTTATCGAATTGTTATATATTTGCTATCGACAACAAAGGGTATTAATGAGTCGCTAAATTTTGTTGACACATTATCAGTGTTTTTGTCCATAATTTAACGAAAATTTATCGATATGTTATTAAAAAATTATCGATATACTGTCGATTTACTATCAAGAAGTTACGAATCGTCTATCGAAAAGTTGTTGACAAACTATAAACAGTAATCGATTTGTTATCGGAATATCATGCATTATCAATTTGTTATGGGTGTTTATCGAAAAGTTGTTAATTTTTTATGGATGGTTTATCGAAAACTTAACGAGATGTTATCGATTTACTATAGAGAAATTTCGAAAAGTTTTACAAATCATAAAAATGTTTGTTATCGGAGTGTTACGCGTCACAAATTTGTTAGCGGCGTGTTTTGAAAAACTTATAGATTTGTTATCGAAAAAAACGATCTTTATCAAAAAGGTATCGATTTTTTATGGACTGCTAAAAACTGTTATCGGTGTGTTATCAATTTGCTATCGACGACTCAAAGGTTTGATATGAAACCAATAAACTTAACTACAAAATCGATGACACATCTGTAACTCGTATATAACAAGCCGGCAAGAAACCAATAAGAAGCCGATGACACGGCGATAATAAACCGATAACTCCAAAATAATAATTCGCTGTCGATAAAAAGCTGATAATCAAAAAAAAAAAATTTGCAGTACAAGTTGTTATAGATAGGAAGCCAACGAAGCGCTTTTTAAAAAGGTCGAAACTATTTTTATACTCAGCTGAGCAGAGCTCACAGAGTATAATAATTTTGTTCGCATAACGGTACCCCGTAACGGCATAAGCTATATCAAAATGATCTGGGCGAAAAAATAAATTCATTTAGCCATGTCCTTCCGTCCGTCCGTCCGTCCGTCCGTCTGTCCGTGAACACGATAACTTGAGTAAATTTTGAGGTATCTTAATTAAATTTGGTATGTAAGTTCCTGGGCACTCATTTCAGATCGCTATTTAAAATGAACGAAATCGGATTATAACCACGCCCACTTTTTCAATATCGAAAATTTCAAAAAACCGAAAAAGTGCGATAATTCACTCCCAAAGACGGATAAAGCGATGAAATTTGGTAGGTGGGTTGACCTTATGACGCAGAATAGAAAATTAGTAAAATTTTTGACAGTGGTCGTGGCACCGCCCACTTTTAAAAGAAGGTAATTTGAAAGCTTTGCAAACTGTAATTTGGCAGCTGAGTATGTAATGTTCGGTCACATCCGAACTTAGCCTTCCTTACTTGTTTTCTGTTAAAGTTGCCTCTGTTGTGGTTTATCTTCAATTCCTTGGTGAGTTCTAGTTAACTCAAAAACATAAGTTTTCGAGATGTACAACTGTATTTTTACGCTTCGAGCTTCACGAGCATTTGGGTTCATGCCTTTTTTCAGGTTGGATACACAGTGAAAATCTGATATTTGATAGATTTACTAGGCCTAAAGTCATGATTACTCGGTTTAAGGTCGGATTTCAGTCTTTCTTACAATAAGTAAGCACTTTGCAGAATCTCATTCCTTTGGATTCGAAACTATAGTTAGATTGTGATCGAGATGCATTCGCTTAACCAATCACTCGCCGTGTAATTGAAAAGCTGAGTAGGCAATCCATTAGGGCAGAGGCTTTGTGGTTTGTAGCAGCGATATTGATATTCGAACCTCTTTGTAGTCGGTTTGTAAATTTGTGATTTCTTCAGTTTCCCTGGCAGGGTCGGATTCATTATAGTTCCTGCCCTTTACTCGTTTTCTACATTTTAAAGGAGAATGCCTATTTTATAATCTAATTATCCTTTGAATATCGGATTCTATGTCGCCACTTTCGTTTTAAATTGAACTTCTAACAAACCGTCCCTAGCATTAATTGTTTTGATGCAACTTTAGGTTGCTTTTTCTGTTGTCCTGCAGCTACAAATTTTTTCACTCTCGTCCTTGTGAATAATGTTTTCGTGGTAACATCCTTCTAGCTTCTCTTGTCTTCTTACCTTAACTTTCGCACACTTCTCTTGTTGTAAACGATCTTAATGTAGTCCTGTATGTCACGGCTTGTCTTTCTGTTGCAGTGGGACGTTTTTTCACCTTACAAGATAAAATATCAGGACTGCCGGCACCTATTTACTAGAGTTATAGAAATATGCCCTAGTTACGCGCATATACCACTAAGGGAGTAGTAGTGCTATCTGCGAGCCAAGCACGTCACTGCCTGTTATATTGAGTTCACGATTTTCGGCTGTTATCATTCCTTGGGTTTCCAGTAATAACGATTTCTGGCTGAAAGCACGTCGTTCGTCTATAGTGACATGGTCGATCTAGTTGACTGTCACCGTGCATCGGGTTCTTTGAATAGCAGAGGCAACTCCCCCATTAGGAAAACTTACAAACCAAGTGTATTAGATTAAGTCGTATATTCTAAAATGCTTGTCATTGCCGTAGGAAGACAGCAGCAAGTGAAACAAATTTCTAGTTCAGGGCCAGACCTAAAGTCCCAAAAGCTAGGTTGTCACTGGGTCGGAATTATAGGAAATTTAATGCAGCGGGGGACAATTTCCATCTCCTAGGGCAACGCCATGTTAAAGTCGCCAGTTTATAGCATGTAGAAGAAATTGAGGGCGAACTAGCTATGGTTACGAATGCACTGGAAGTGCACCAGTTCAGAACTAGCCAATTTCCTTACAGGGTATGTACATGTCATGTATATTTTTTTCTTTTATTCATACTAACAAAAACTTAACTTTTTATACATCACAAGCTTTCTTTATATATATTTTAGGTTTTTGTCCCGCTAGCGAGTCTATTGCACTTTTGTTCTGAAACGTATGCATGTGTGTGTGTGTGCGCGTTTTTATTCATATATTGTTTATGCATATGCATTTTCGCATATGGTTTCACCATAAATTCGGCTATTAAAATGTTTTAGTAGCGTTTTACTCCGCCACTATCACGAATATCAATGATTTCGTCATAAAGATTTTAAAATTTTTAGTTTAAGTTTTCTTTTACTGTTATTGTATAACGGTCTCGTTTTAGCGCTTTCAAAAATATTTTGTTATATATTTTTTGGGACTATAAAATAAATTGGAAGGGTTGATATGCATTTTTTCTTGATGGGGATGCAAAAGCTACGTGATTTATAAGATTTCTCTTAAATTTATAGTAATATTATTTAAAATTTAAGTTAATGCAATTTCATGAAGTTCTGCTATCTTAACGAAGCAGCTCTGAACTCTGCCTTGATATGACTAGTTGTAGGTAGAATTTATATCAGAACTGTTATGAACTTGAAGGATACAACTTTTTTCCTAGGCCAAACTCGTCGGCCAATAAAGACCGGTCATATCCTGAATATGTTTTTAGAGCGAATACACTGCTAAAAGTTGGATGTTATAACACAACATCACGGGCGGTGTTCCTCAGGGATCTGTTCTAGGTCCAACGGTATGGAATGCGATCTATGACAGTGTGCTACAAATCTACCTTCCCGAAGGCACTGAAATTGTCGGCTATGCAGATGATATTGTCTTAGTACCAGTGGCCAAGAAACTTGATATGCTCCAAGCATTATGTAATGATGCCATGGGAAGAATAAAGAAACGGCTGACGAACATGGGGCTGAAGATGGCTAGCAATAAGACAGAAGTGGTTGTGGGGAGTGCAAAGCGGACTGTGGATGAGTTAGTCCTAACCATAGGAGATTATCAAATAAACTCAAGGCTTTTCTTGAAATATCTAGGAGTAAACATTGACTCAAAACTAACTTTTAAGGAGCACTTCAGGGCGGTGGGGGAGAAAGTTTCTATAGTTAGTGGAGCCCTAACGCGAGTAATGCGTAACATCGGCGTCCCAGGCGTCAGCTATTATCCAATGTTACCAGCTTGAAATTATTATATGCAGCACCAGTATGGCACGGATCTAAAATAGTCCACCAAAAAGATATACTAGCAGCCTTCCGTATTGTTGCTATACGATTAGTATGTGCTTATCGGACGGTGTCTGACGACGTGATCCGTGTTTTATCCAGGGAAATCCCAGTAGATCTACTCTCAGGTGAAATAGACGATCTGTATGGCATTCGAATCAGCCGACCATCTGAAGATGCTAAGAAAAGCGCAAGGTCACGAACAATAGTTAGGTGGCAAGAACGGTGGGAAGAATCGGCCCTGAACCTTCATGCTAGTTCGGAACATAGCAGAATGGTATTAGCGTAAACACGGCGAACTAAATTACCACCTCACAAAGATATTGAGCGAGCACGGCGGCTTCAAGGAATATGTACATAAGCGTGAGATAGAGGAGGATCCTTTCTGTCCACAGTGTCCCTCCGAATTGGAAAGCGCAGAATATGTAATGTTTCACTGCCCTCGTTTTCACGGCGAAAGGCTAACTGGACACCGAGTGGTGCGGACACATGATCAATAAAAAGAAGAAAAAAAGGTTAGGTTGAACTGTTCGGTCCGTGAGGACTTAGCCTTGCACAAAACATGTTCCGTAGTTTTCTCCTCCAACCAACACATCTTACGTATGCTTTCATTGGTACGACCTAATTTAATGCAATATGACGCCTGTCAGAATACTCGTAATAAGTATATAGTTCTCTCTTTTTAATGATAAGAGTTACTTTGTAAGATCTACACATGATCTTCGGTACTCTACAGCTCTGTGCTTGGTTTCACGCCTTCTTTGCTTGGTCTATCATGTGCAATTCTCGCCTTCTTTTAATCACGCCCAACCTAATTCGGACGTCTACGGTACATTCCTCGAGGGATGCGCTTTTTTTTTAGCTAGCCCTTCTGTTTTTTCATTTCCATATTTTCCTCTAAGCCAAGGGACCTAATACAGATGTATGTTTCTGTCTTTTCCTAATTGCTGCTTAGTTGTCAATTTAAGCTGTTTTCCTCCAGTGTTTCTATTGCTTTAGTTATGGCTACTACTTCCACATGAAAAACACTACAGAGATCAGACAGCATGTAGGATTTTTTAATTTCCAGATCAGAGCAGTATATATCGCAGACCCTACTCCTTCTTTTACTTTGGAACCATCGGTGTATACGTGTATCGCCTCTTCTGACACTTGCGTCGCTATTACTCTGGCTATGTTGTTCGTCACCAGGTCTATAGACAGAATTTGCAGAATGGCATACATTACAGACGTCGAGGTCGTTTTCAAGACTCAAGTTATGCTAAGCAATGATGGCTAGCATGCCCCCTCTAATTTCTCGAGAATGGCAGTTTTTTGTGTGGTCGTCTACCAACGAGAGCTCCATATTATAGGATAGGTTTCACAATCGCTTTGAGGTTTTACAATCCAGGGAAGAGAGAGCGATTGATCCAACATACCTCCAGCATTGCTTTCTTCTTTTTCTTCGCGCTGGCAATCAACCCGACATCAGATGCACAGGTATGTATCTCTCGAAACGTCCGATCCATCAAAGAGCTAATTGCTGGAAGGCCCTTTCCATTTATGAAAATTGCAACAAAATCTGAGTTCCCTATATGTTTGACTCGTCCCTCATCGAATCACCCTGGAGCGTGTACCCGTCCATCGATTTTGACGCTTCTTACAACATCCATTGCGAAGTAATCTTCCTGCAATTGAGCATGCAGCCGTTCCATTTGGTACTTCAATTTACTTAAGAAGCTCCATGACCACGTGCTTAGATACATTTTTGAAGGCCCCGGCAATATCTAAGAAGACACATAAGGCGTACTTCTCATTTTCCAAGGCTTTATCTATGTTTATAGCCACCTTATGCAGTGCCGTGTCTACCGACTTGCGTTTAGTGTACGCACATTGTTTTTGTAGACGAGTTGGATTTAAGAAAAGGCCGAATTTATTTGATAAACGTGCAATTTATTTCAGAAATTCAATAAGTTTTTTAGAAAATAGAAAATCTATTTGAGAGAAATGCAAATGTAATGACCCGCTGTGATTCTTCAACGATCTGCGGAAGCTTTGCGCGGTTAATTTCATCGTAAGCCACAGTGCCACGATGATAATTCACATCATCACTGATTAGTTTAGCTATAGTAGCGAAAATTTCTATCGAGCTGCTGCTCAATACCATAAACCTGATGTGGACGTGGTTGTGTAACGTACAGAATATTGAATAGTCTTATCAGATTGTAAAGCCAAAGATCGTACGTTCCTCAAAAGATAGTGAATCCAATTCGTTGATTTCGCTCACGCTCTTTCACACTATTAACTCTTTCTTGTTGACAGATATGCGATACGAGTATTATTCGATCAGCAGGTTTCAGGGGTCAAACGATACACACCTGTCTCAAATCACAACACCCTCCTGCATTACCACTTAAACCCTCCCGGGGTGTTTTTAGCATAAGAACGATACAACCACATCGTGGGTATTGTTGGAGTCATAAAGAATCATTTACGCTTACCTGACAAAGGTATTATCGGGCTAGAGATCGCGTGAACGAACATGAACGATACAAATGATCTGGGCTGGAGAACGGCACAACACCCATCCCCACCAAAAACGAAAATTTTAAGTTTTAATACATTAACGATCGTGATTGGTAGGCAAACTCCTTGCATTACGTAAAATCGACCTACTTTGCTTTGCTTTTCTGCCAGATTGTGGCATTCACTTAGAGCAGTACAAAATTGGAAAAGGATGTACGGCCACCAGCACTAAAAAAACTTGATAAAAATTTGCCTTTTAGAAAAGTTGCAGAACTCTTCAAAACTGTGTCTTACTCATTCACCGAAAGAAATTTGTTGCTGTAGTTCTCTTAAGGGATAAGGTAGAATAAAAGAGATGCTCGGACTTGTCTTTGCGAATCGTGTTAACTGATCCAACAAAGCTGAAACAAATGGTACAACACTTTAATGATCTTTGTAGAGATCTACTGCCGGTGTTGGTCGGGAAATCTTATATGTTATTTCTAATTGCTGTGTTTATGTGCAGGTTCCTTTTTCGCTCTTAATTGGAATCCAAATCTATAAATAAAGGTTTGGTTGTAAAGATAAAGAATCGTGCTTTTAGTGAGCTTTGGGCTTTGTTGGTCGTAGTGCTTTTGTTTAGCTATATTTTATTAAAATAATTTGTTAAAAATAAACGATTGTGAGCACACAAAGAAATCTGCATTACCCGCAGTTGCTAATATTCGCCAGATGGCTGCGCAAGCGCATGTAAGTTTTTATTAATATATGACTGATTGATAGAACAGCTGATTTCTGTTGATATTTGATATGGGACTTTTGTATTTTGTTGCGCAAGATGCGTACGGGGCCGGACAATAATATTTAAATCTTGTGAGAGAATTGCTGATCCTTCTTACGTAGTAACAAAGGTTTTTTTCGTGCAACATAAAGTTTTTCCTTTCATTAAACACTTGTATACTTAGATTTATCCAAACTTTAGCGAAAGAGCTGATATGATGTAACTCAAGTAATATGCCCTTGAAACTTTGCGTCGAAGCTTTTCACGCAAACACAATTTGCACTACCGAGTTTTTTATACAGGAAATCAGCAAGCAAAGCAAGCTATTGTTTAAGCGAGCGAAAAAAAAAAAGCTGAGATGTTGCTTTATTATTCCAAGCACATTTTGTATTTGTGTAGGAGCAGTAAATCAGGAAAGAAATAACGCTACAGGTCCTTTTTCGAAGGTAAAAAGCGTTACACATAGGGGAACCGACATACGAAGAAATGTGATGTTAAGGATAAACAAAAACACAAATTTGGTCAAGAACTTTTACAATTTTCGAAAAAGAGCGAGAGAAAGGAGAAAAATGCAAAGTGATTGCGAAGGGGAACAACGTGACAAAGTGTGGTCTTGCATGTTTTTTGGGTACGGTGGTGAAATTAAATGAAAAACAATTTTGGCGGGAAATTTAATATACTCTGGGAAAATAAATGTTCCAAGGGTTTTTACTTCGAAGTGGGTCTTGCGGTAAATGGGGGCAAGACTGAGTACTTGCTGTCGTCCAGGGCCTGATTAACCCTTAGGCTAATTAGGCTGCAGCCTAAGGGCTAGGATCGGGGGGGGGGGGGGGGGGGGGGGCGATGAAATCGCATCTTCGCAAGCATTATAAATCTAGTTTAATTACATATACCCTACATATTTCAACTAAACCGAGAAAAAACACTAAAATTAAATACGCTGTAAACCGAAAAAGATGGGGAGTGTCTGGTTTTAACAATACATTTTGAAATTTAAAAAAGCGCGCTGGCTAGTCACTCGAATCGTTCAGTGGTAAAACGTGTGAGTGAGCTGGCAACAGCGCTGCTTGCCTCGCACAATGAAACACATCAACGACGTGCGGGGAATCCCCGGTACTTAAATTTTATAAAGTTTATATACTTTGTTGCCGTGCTTCATTTATTTGTGTTATCTATTTTATTAGTCGTCGTTCGTCTCGTCCGTCATATCACGCGCTCGCGTATATTCGTTTTTGTTGATTGGTATTTATTGTCCTTCGCTTAGTGATTTTGTGTTTTTAAGACCATGAGCAGTAACGAGAGTAGGTCGATAGTAAAAAAGCCAAGTGGATCAGAATACAGGAAAAAACCAAAAGAAAAGGAAAGAAGATAGAAAACATTTTAAAAATACTCGTAAACTAAAAACATTTTTTACGAGCTCTGCAGAAAAGAACGAAACGGTGACGAATACTGCACTATCGCCAAAATTTTCTTTCCCAGTTCCCTATACCGCGGCTTGTTCATTCTCCGTTTCTCCGTCTAACACTAGCCCTATAGTAGCGACGCCAACGATCTAAAACGAAGATGAAATTGTAATAGAAGCAAAGCCGTTTATTCCGTCAAGTGAACCTGCACTGTGTCAAGCAAACGATGAATTACGAGATTATATTGGTAATAAAGGATTGCAACAAAATGAAGAATTCGATTTTTCTAGATCGGAAAGACAGTATAAAAATCAAAAAAGATTTCTGTGTAAAAATATGTTTGAGATAAAGCTTGTTAACGGTGAAATTGTGAAGAGAAGCTGGTTAGTATACTCAGAATCCACAAGTCGTGTGTTTTGTGGTGCTTGCAAGTTATATGGAGGAAGCCAAAAGTGGATTTAATGACTGGAAAAATTCTAACTTAATAACTGATCACGACAATTATCCAAATCATCGTAAATGTTTGGGACAATATGTATGTAGAGGAAAACTTTTACAACGATTGGATACGCAAATAGTCAAACAATATAATGAAGAAATAACTTATTGTGTTAAATACGTGTAAAGAAACAATTAAGTTTTTAGCTTCTTGTGGGCTTCCATTTCACGGTCAAAATGAAATTATTGGATCTGCACTAAACGGAAATTTTCTTAGATGTATTGAGCTTATATCTAAATTTGATCCTTTCATGGCTGAACATTTAGTGAGATTTGGACAAAACGGCAGAGGTTCTCCATCGTACTTATCATCCCCTATAACCGATGAGTTAGAAGGGGGCCATCTTTCATCATTGATAATTATTATGCAGCGATTGATTGTCATAAAGTGCACTTACAAAACCGGCAAATTATTTATAATACAGTAAACACAAAGTTTGGTTTCTTATAGAAATTGCATGAACTAGATGACAGTGAATTTATTAGAAGCAAAGCAAATGAGTTAAAAAAACTATATGCCACTGATTTAGAAGAAACTTTTGCAGAAGAATGCGTCGATTTGGCGCAGTTTTGAAAATCTGACATCGAGGCCGAGCATTCTATTTCTGCGAGAACGCCTAAGGGTTTGTTGCAGTTAATAAAAAGTTTTAATATTTCATGCATGTTCCCTAATGTGGAGATAATATTAAGAATTTTTTTGGCAATGAGTGTTACTAACTGCAGCGACGAAAGTTTATTTTCAGCACTTAAAAGAGTAAAAAATTACTTGCGCTCCACGCTCCGTCAGAAAAAACTTACAGCGCTCTCTCTAATGTACATAGAAAGTGATTTTTTACAAACTATTAAATTTGAAAAAATTGTAGAAAGATTTGCAAACGTTTCACTTGTATGATGCCTGCCTCTCGTCTTTTTTTACATGATGAGGGCGCATCTTGATTATTACCCTAGGGCGGTCAGAACTTTTAATCAGGCGCTGCTGTCATCCAAAAAATATTGGCGTATTCGCTCCTTGGCAATCACGTCACCGTTGACGGATATAATTCGAGATTTCGAAATCAGACGCGAATAACTCTTGCCAACTAGTGTTTTTTTGGGTTCAGGAGGCAATTGAAAAGTAAAGTCCTTTATCGACGAACAAAAATCACGCTACACAAGTCGCTCATCATATGTACCTGTATTGATGTATGGCTCATAAACGGTATCGAGATAAGATGAGGGCTTGGATTATACTCGCGGCAGGTATGCCTATCGTAAGAGGCGACTAAAATACCAAATTGATTCAAGGGGTTGTATAGCGCAAACCTTTCAAAGGGTTGCCCGCGCAATTTATAGCTTCTCAAACCCAATTGTAAACATCACCTAGCCGTGGCGTATCCTGTTTCTTTAACAGCCGAGGCTATGGCAATCCCAAGTTTCCCATGGATCTAGGGGGTGGGAGGGCGGTATGGCCTTGAAGGTTTCATGTAGTCATACCAAATCGTTCCCGAGATGGTAGAGCTAGTACCTTAATGGTGCTTGTTACCGGAATCTTCAACTGAAAAAGGACCATCAACATCGATAACACTCCCCACAATCTTCGCAGAGTATCCAACAACAACAGCTATTTATAAGATGTGATGGCTCTCGGAGTCTTCGAGAGAAATGTTTTTCCGAAAGCCAGGACAATATGGCGATGAAAATTGGAGGAGCTTTAAGAAGATATGAAGATAGTGCAGCGAATAAACCTCCAAAATCTTCACGGGGTAAGTCATGTTATGTGAATGGACCAAGGCAATCCGGCCAAAAAAGCATTTCAGTCGTCACCGTATTTGCGGAGCAGAGTTTGTAGAGGCTCGTGGAGGAAGACTTGACAACCCTTGGTGTAACCTATTGTTGTCACTTATGGCGAAATAAGGATAGCTCGCGTGGCTTGTTACTAAACGACCAAAATCGCCTAGACGATTAAGCGTCAAGTGAGATGATAATGATGATGTTTTTCAGCCATCTGAATCCGTTTTTTCAGATATGGAACTTTGCACATAGCCTTATTTCGAAGAAGTATTTTGTGTCGCTGGACTTAATTTTTCCTAAGCGTGTGCGGAGCTATTTTCCGATGGGGATTCTCATTATGGTATCCTCTTTGACAGTAGTAAGATTGTTTTCGCTTTTTATGGTATCTGAGCCTTTCAAATTGACTTCATTTAGTCCAACTATGCCATCTTCGAAAGAAGGGCTACTTAAGTTTGAAAATTCGAAAATATTGAGCATTTTTTGTTAGTGAGCTCATTTTTAAGGGGTAAAACCGTTCACAGTTAAAACTACATTGTTCGAAATTTCAAAAAAAAACTTTCGAACTCAACTTCGAAAGTTCGAATTTTCACACATGTCTCCATACTTCGGTTTGAGTTACAGAGAATAAGTTTGGTTTATCTTCGAATGTTTTACTCAACTCAAATTACGCACTCAACTTCCTCGACAGAACAACTTTAGTAGAGAATGCAAAACTTACCATAATAGCACGTGTTGCACAAAAACGTGCTCGAGAGGCACAAATATTTACGCCGATTAATTTTTTACTCCAAAAGTAAAAAGGTAGCTAAGTTTGTATTTGTATTACAATTGATGTAGCTGAGTCAATACTCATATAAATGGTTCTATTGGTGGTGATGGTGGTGATAACGCTAAATTTGTGGTATGGTCATGGTGGTGTTAGTGTTGTTGCTATCAGCTATATGTGCTGTGTGGTAGTATTGGTTAGATAGGGTGTTTTTATTTCTGTATACGGAAGTATCACAGGGATAAAATACTACAGAGACACGTGAGCGTAACAATCTCATGCAAGTCACTTAATTTGAGAGCGCAACAAATGCTCGGTGTTGAGGGCAACATTTTGAAATTGAAGGTACTTATTACGAGTGTATGCAGTTACTTACCGCGTGTACGCAGACAGGATGAGGCATTACAATTGGTGATAGTGCTGATAGTAGTGGTGATGGTGGTGGAGGATAAATTGAATGCACACCCCAATTTTGACTGTCGATTTGGCTGATAGACTCGCTGTTGTCTATTTGGTTGTTTTATGTTTTATTGGCTTGAATTGTTTGGGTGTTTGGTTACATATATTTTGCTTATTTTTGAGCACAAATGTATTTTGTGGGTTAGAATGTGTTCACGGCATGCTACGAGCCATAGTCGCGCTTGAACAGCGTGTCGAGTCACTAATGTCAATAGGACGCTTAAATTTTCAAGGATATTTTTGGACGTAAATTTTTGTATAAATACGAGTGCATTTGTTGCGCACAATTCAGTACGACAAGCAATGCGCCGCTGAGTGGTTGTGTTCATCGCTTGAATCCTCATAGTTAAGAGGAAGTGTGTGTATTATTAATTTTCGTGTACTTTGCAAAAGGCGCAAAAGACGAATTTTTTTTACGAAAGATATAACTTTTTCTATGTATTTCAAAAAAAGAAAAAAAAATATATATATATATAATTGTACGAACATGGCAATTCCTTTCTATGAGCCACGCCAGCAGCAGCATACAAACGATTGTGACCAAATTGATGGAAATTTTCCGCCTGCACCTAGTAGCCAATCAATGACAGTGCCGACGGCAAACTCGAATATGACTTTAGCTATAATAACTCCGACGACGGGAAGTGTTACTGTACCGCGAGCTAGCGTGAGCGCGTCCGCTGCTTTTGTAGCTCCTCAAACAACTTCAACAATTTCAGCAACTTCTTCTGCAACTATAGCAGCCAACACCGCTACAACTTTGAACACAACGCCGTCGATTAGCGCATTTAACGCCACCGCCGGAACTGCAACATTTTCTTTTGCATCGAACAATGAAGCCGCCGCCAATGCAACTGCTTCCTTAGCGACCCAAACGAATTCAACTGCTTTCGAAACATCTACTTCTTCAAACTTAGCGCCTAATAGCACAGCGGATACGCTACCCTGGAAATTGCTTGCTGTTTCAATGTGTAAGGCCTTGAAGCAATATTATGAGCAAAATGATTCAAATAGCATTCTCACTACAGCAGTTATCGAAATATTGCCAAGTGGCGTCAGTGCAGCACGTGAATAATTTGAAAGCCCGACGGCAGTTAAAATTTTCCATGATATACAAGTTACTTAAATTTTACTACGTTCCTTGTAGAACACATTGAACAGCGTCCAGTATATGTACTCGTGTGATATGGTTATTTTACGAAAAAGCGAAATTGTTATGGCTATGATACAGAATTTTTAATCCGGCTGGTTTGCAGAACTTAGAGTAGCTTTGGTATGTCCGTCGGCATTTTTTAAGTAAAGGGAACTGAGAAGTATTGGCACAAGTCTTTGCGATATTGGAAAAACTATTTATTTTCGTAATGTATGAAACATAAGCGTAATTGTGATAGTGTTTGTTATTTAAAAAAAATAAGTTTGAACGGATAAGTGAAACACAAAAAAAAGGGTATATATTTTTTAAGGAATGGCAACATTTAAGCTTAACAAACTCAACGGAAAAGTGTGAGGATGAAGTTTATTTAAGTAAATTCAACCTTCTGAAATTCTTAATTCAGATAAATTTGTCATTGTAAAAAAAAAAAATCGAAACTAAATTTTTGAAAATTCAAAGAGAATAGTAATTTTACTCATAATTTTTCAAAAAGTCTCCTTTTTCTTTTATGATATTAACAGAGTCATAAAAACTACACTATTATATTAACTTTGGTTCTCAAGCTAAATATAAAACATATAACAATTTATTTTTCAAAAATTTTATTTAGGTGAGTAATTTATTGATATTAGAGAAAAATTACAAAGTTTACAAACGGCGATGGTTACTATGACATGTTTCTGGATTTCACTTCTTCATCAGCTAGCTTTGCTGGAGCTGAGTATTGAACTCGAAATCTCCAACATTCGTTCTTTATACTAGTGTAAAGGCAGATGCCTTTATCCACTTAGCCATATGAATGCTCCGCTGCTCGTTTTGCAATTGGTCTCTAAGTATTGCCTTTTGTTTTAATCCTAATTGTGTGGAATACTTATACGCGCGCTATCGAAAGCTTAGTAACATTATTGTGTAACGGTGGGTAATTTGTTTTCTAATATTGCAGTTAATTATTTCCAAAAAAAATAAGATGATTGGCACTCTCAGATCTTTCAGATTTAATCAACAATTATCTGAAAAATTTGTTGTAAGTGATTAAAATATTTAGAGCTACTTGGGCATAGTCGAGCCGGCCGGGCAGCACAGCACAAAAACCTGATTTGATTATGATTTTTCTAGAGAATATCGTCTGATTTATGGTTACCATTACACTACCTGCAAAACTTCAAGGTTTTAACTACCCTAGATAAATTCGTAGAAAAACTTTAACTGAGCAAGCAGTTTTACGGTAGTTATACATTGCCAATTCGAAAGTTGATATAACAGTCCAAAATCCCAGGGCCACCAGACGTTACTTATTTTCTGATTAGAGAAATGAAATAAAACTCATTATTTTTCAGTTTATATTCCGAAAATAGCAATGCATATTCTGAAAGCTGCAATTGATATTCAGAATTTCCATTTAATATTAAGAAAATTGCAATTCATATTCAGAAAGTTACAATAAATATTCAGAGAGTTACAATTCATATTTAGAATTTTTATATAATATTAAAAAAATTACAATTAATATTCAAAAAATTACAATTAATATTCAAAAAATAACAGTTCGAATTCAGAAAAACTCACTGTAAGCTTGAAAATTGTATATTGCATACATAGAAGCAAATATGTAGTAAGTGTTCAAGGACTTCGATACAATTTTATTTTTGGACACTCGGTATACTACTTGGGTACCGATGTGTACCCGAATACGCTTTAGCTGTCAAAAAATTGTTCCGAAACAGTTTAGAAATGATTCTGAGGTTTTCTCGAACTGATATCAAAAATAATGCGCGAAGTGATCCTGAAATTGTTCCGAATTGATTTTTTATATTTTCGAAATGTTCACGAAACCGTGCAAAAGTAGCCCCAAAATGGCACAAGAATATATGATGCATTTCTATTCCCTTTAAAATAAGTCCGTCGCTGTTATTCACTTTTAAAATATAAGCCCATCCTTCCATAAATGTGACCCGGCCTATGAAAAGGTGGCTTATGACTCAAAAAAGAAATTGCGAGAAACAGCTGTTAAAGATAAACAATGCATTTCTTCAGTTTCTTAGTAGTTTTCTTTTTATTTTTTAGTCATAAGCCACCTTTTCATGGGCCGGGTCACATATGTAAAAAAATCTGTTGTTAATGATTCCCCAATTTTTATAAAGTCTTTTGTCAATTCTAATTTGGATGTGTAATGTTAATGTGTAATGTTAAAAAACTGAAGACCATGTGTAAACATCGTGTTTTTAAGGCCTTATACTTCACTCACCCTCACCCTCACGCTCACCCACATCATCCACCTCTCCTTTTCACTCACCCTAGCCAACTAATATTCTGTCTCCTTCTCTCTTTCCCACTAATACTCTCATATTCTCTGCAAACAAATCTACATACATTGAAGATACTGCTTTAATGTTTCCGCGGACGCTAGTCCGCCATGCCCATCAAGATTGTTAAGGATTGAAATTCACCGAGTCTTCCACGAAATGAATGAAGCTAGCAGTTTTTCATATTTAATCGAACTTATCAATTTTTATTTTTATAAGTTTAGCAAGGATGTCGCTATTCGTCCAAAATATTCAGTACACAATATTCAGATTTTTATATATACTTTTTTGAAGTTATTCTTTATTAAACTCTATTCTATTAAAAAATAAAAATGCGGACGAATAGCCACCAACTTTTCGTAATTGGAATGTGAAAGAGGTACTTAACAATTTTTCTTTTCTCATTTATTCTCAACAACTATTTTTGAGTGAAAAGTGTAGTCAGTAACTTTTACCGCCGTGCCGACAGTTCGAAAAACTTTAGTAAAATTCTCTGCTATTCCATCATTAACGAAAATCCGTTGCTTGTGTGATTTAGATTTCACACAAATTACTTTATTTCAAATCTTTCAATAAAAAGTCGAGTTTTTTTTGGAATAAATTTTCTCATTGCATCTCTATCCAAAAAAGTAAACTAATAAATAAGTACCAGGGGAAACTATTAAAATAAAAATTGTTATAATAAACTAATATATAATATTAAAAAAAAATTTTACAATTTCTTGGTGTCTATATACATATAAATCTATACATATATACAACTCTACATCATACCAATCTATAAAGAATCCATGCAAATGAAAAGTTACATTTTAAAATTTTAAATATCTACATAGAACAATCTACATTACACGGTTGAAAATTTTGGTTTATATCTTAAACTTTTAAGTCTACATATATGACTCAATTTATTTTGGTTTTAAATGCAGACCTTTGCAGAGTTTAAAAAGAAATGAGCTCACTTGGTTTGAATTGAAACATTTTGGTTTAAATTTTAGTCCAAAAAATTTCTGTTTTTCAAACCAAGAAACACCAATATTGAAACACTTTTATTCAAATTCAAAAAAAGTTTAAGTCAAAAATATAAAAAACTGGGTTTAACTTCTAACAGTTTAAAATATATACCAGATAAGTTTAAAAGCGTGTTACGTGTAAAACTTTTTGATTTAATTTTTAAATTTTTCATCGAAAATTATATTTTTCATGTGTCTGGACTAAAATTGAAACCAAGATAACTTATATTTTGTTAAATCTACTTATTAGTTTGAATTATTAGTTTGAAAAGCTTAAAATTAGCAGTAAGTTTTGTTAAGTTTAAAAATTAAACTAAAATTTTTGACTGTCTAGCTGCAAAATTAAAAAAAAAATAAAATATATTGAAAATTTATGCTAAACAATATACATATATTAAATGCTTTTTATATATATTGAATAATAGAAAACAAAAACGAAGTAAAATTTTACAAAACTTCGTATATTTTTTATATTTATTTTGCCAGTAGTTAGTGTGTAAAATTGTCTAACTGTGTCAATTTAAGTTTTTTCAATAATAAATTAAAAATTTTAAAATAGTACGATATATAAAACTAATAAAAATAAAAAATAGAAAAAGTGTATAAGAAAAAAAATGTGAACTAAATAAAAAAATAAAGCGTTACATTAAAATATGTCTGTTTTATTTTTAGCCGCCTCGGCAGCAAGTTGATGTTAATTAAGTTAATTTTTCATGTGAACATAAGACTTTGTAAATTAAATTATTTACAGAAATACAAGTTCTCTTGGCGCTGTGGAGGAAAGTTAAATAGAGCATTTTCAGATCATAACTTTTTTTTAGTCAAATGAAACTTTTTAATCAAATTTAAACTTTTTTCAAATCAAACCGAATTTTTTCAATTGAAATGAAACTTTTTTCAAGTTCAATGAAATTTTTTGCAAATCAAATGAAAATCTTATGAAGTCAAATGAAACTCTTTCAAATTAAACGAAATTTTTATCAAGTCAAATGAGACTTTTTTCAGATCAAATGAAATTTTTTTAACCAAATGAAAATTGTTTATTTTTTAAGTAATCCTTTTTCAAATCAAATGAAACTTGTTTCATTTCAAATGAATCTTTTTACATTTCAAATGAAATTTTTACGTTTCAAATGAAACGTTTTCATTGAATTGAATAGGAAAGAAAAATTGCGTACAAAATGGTTTCATTAAAAAAAAGGTTTCATTTGTTTTGAATAAAGTTTGATATGATTTGAAAAAAGTTTAATTTGATATAAAAAAATTTTCATTTGAAATGAAAAAAGTTTAATTTGATGTTAAAAAAGTTTCATTTGATTTGAAAAAACTTTAATTTGGTTTAAAAAAAGCTTCATTTGATTTGAAAAAGATTTATATATGTTTGTTTAATGGTGTGTTCAGTTTATACTTATATTTAAGAATTCATGAGCTTAACACCGGCTTATAATAATTGAATTTCAATTATTATGTTTTCTAAGAGAAACTGAAAAGAAAGAAACATTTACTGGCATATTGCGATGGACCCATTTCGAAAACCGCCAACGTAATCATCATCAGGCAAATTTGTAATGTTATCAAAGGTTTCACCAGGATTCGAACCGTGAATCACATGGTGAAACTGCAGTAGCCTTTAACCACTAGGCCATCCTGCTGGTATTTGTTTTCATGCTTAATTCAGTTTCTCTCATTTCTACACTAACAACACAATTGAGACATTTTGTCTCTATATTGATTTGTGTGCCATGTTGATTTGTTTTTTGTAAAGTTCTTCTTCGTTGCGAATGAGATGAGTTTCTTTCTTTTCAGTTTCTCTTAGAAAACATAATAATTGAAATTCAATTATTATAAGCCGGTGTTAAGCTCATGAATTCTTAAATATAAGTATGAAAGAAATTTAATTAAAACAAAAAAAAAAAAAAAAAACAAAAACCATTTGGTTAAAAAAAGTTTCTTTTGATTTGAAAAAAGTTTCATTTGAAATCAAAACAGATTAATGTAGGATGGCCTGATGCAAACATAGCCTTAGGCAACCAATAACTACAACCCTGTGTGGTAAAATGGAACGGACTGACAAAGGACAGGACAAAAGACTAAAGAGTGACGAAGGTGAATATGAAAGTTTAAGTAATTGCGTGACGGTTGAACTGAACGGACGGCTTTGTATATGTATCGAGCGTGCTTAAAACATTGTAATCTTGTTAAACCAAACTATAATTAATAAATCGAACTTTGTGCAAATAATAAAAGATGCGTACATTCATTGGTGTCTGATCGGCAATCCTACAAGTGGTGTCAGAAAAGGGATACAAAAATCCGACACGCCCACAATCAAGCAAAAGTGCGAACTTTTATATAAAACATTTTCCCAATTTTCGAAAACATATAAACGTGTGCATATATTCGCAAAAAAAAAAAAAAAAAAAAAAAAATGCAGTCGCTAAACTGTTCAACTTTGCGAAAGTATTAAAATACATATTGCCGTTCAATAAAACCGTTCAGTTCAAAGCACAGCCAGCAAGCTGTACCACGCCATCCTAAATCCCGTTGCCCGTTACTTGGATAGCAGCCCAAAACGCAGTTTGCGTTCGCAACTAAATGCAATCGTCGCAGAGAGCAGCGCGACAAACAATAACCCGCAAAGTCAATCCGACTGCATAATTCAGTTGACGAAACTGCAGTTCAAGCGAAACTTTATAGTGAACAGCAACAAAGAGGCAGCAAGGCTATTTGGCAGAATAGTACCACAATACTCCAAACTGCACCATCAGTTGAAAATAAGCGGTTTTATTTCGATCGGCGCCCAAACGCGCAGTGGGGACGAAGCGAGGGAAAAAATAAATTTTGGTTGGCGCTACGAGTGCGCCGCAACGACGAAGGCGAGAATTTTTTGAGTGGAATAGAGTATAAGCAGACTTAAAGTTAGCGCAGCGAGCGCGCATCGACAACGGACGAAAGCATAAAACAAAAATACATTTTGAGTTGGCGCTACGAGTGCGCAGCAGCGACGAATGCGAGCATAAGTTGAGGGCGAGACTGACGAAGTTCCACGAAAGCATCAGCAGATACGAAGAAAAAAGCAGCACAGGCATTCAAGCAGAGCTAAAAATAGGCAGAGCGAGCAAGAAGAGTGGTAAATGTTTGTTTGTTACCAAGGTATGAGCTTAAAATATATTGGCAAATAATATGACCGTTTAGTTTATGTGTATGTATGTACATTTATAAGTCTTCAAACTTAAACCTATGTATGAAAATTGGACACAGAGAATACAAAGAAAATCAATGTGAACAACACAAAAGCGTAATTCAGTGTAAGAAAGAGAATACCTAGAGTGTAGAGAAAATCTAATTAGAACGAAGTAAACCCAATGTAAGGTGAAATAAGAAACCAGAGCAATTTTATAAGAATATTGAAGCAAGTCCAATAAGAAATTTAAGATCAAAACAAACTTGATAATTGCAAAGATAAAATATTATTTAGCTTAGTACATATTTTGGTTTAGTTATTTTAGAAATTTGACCACCAATATCAAAGCGTAGAATATTTAAGTTTATTATTTTTAAACATATTGAGCGACATGGACCGCGAACAGATTTGCAGTTTGACCGTAAATGAACTAAAAGAAAAGTTAGTGTCTCTAAAGTTGTCAACAACTGGACGGAAGGCGACACTGCAGGATAGGTTATGTGAATATTATGGCCTAACTGTTGGCGAAGAAGATGGTTCCTCCGATGCAAGCGATGCAAGTCAAAATTATGCATCGCTTCCCCTGGGTGCTTCGCGCCCGTCATTTACACTTCGTGACATTGAGGGGTCGTTGAAAACTTTTAGCGGTTCAGGTCCCCCATCTATTGAGGAGTGGCTTGATGACTTTGAAGATAATGCTACTGCCGTACAATGGGACGATTTACAAAAATATATCTCCGGTAAACAATTAATGAAAGGGGCAGCGAAGATTTTTGTTCGCAGTCAGCGGGGTATAGTGAATTGGGACTCTCTTAAGCAGTCACTTAAGAAAGAATTTGGCATTTTCACTGCGGCTATTGACGTGCATAAATTACTTCGAAACCGGTACAAGCGCGCTAACGAAGGGTATCGCGAATATTTATATTGTTTAATGGAAATAGGCAAGCCAGTGGATCTTGATGACAAAAGCCTGATCGAGTACTTCGTCGAAGGTATTCCAGATTCTAGATCAAATAAAACCTGCTTGTATCAGGCCAAAAATATAGATGAGTTAAAGCAACAAATTACCATTTACGAGAAAATTCGTTCCGGTCGTCAAACCAGTTCGAATTCGGTTCAAAATTATCGTGGTACAAATGATAAATCCCCGGCTGTGAAGCAAAGTGAATCGCGTCGATGTTTTCAGTGTGGAGCTAGCGGCCACTTAGCTCGCAGTTGCCAACAAAAGTTAAAATGCTTCGAATGCGGCCAATCAGGACACCGAGCTGCTGATTGCCCAAAAAAAGATACTAAATTGAAACAGGAAAAGGGGCGGGTGAATACTTTGGAGGCAAGAAAATGTGTAAAAACCACTGCATGTGCTATTTTTAAAAACTTGACTTGCAATAATTATTCATTTTCGGCATTGCTGGATACAGGCTGCGATTTATGCCTGATTCGCTATGATGTCCTTATGATGTTAGGAGAAATCGAACTGTCGGCCGAAAAGTGTGAGCTCAAAGGTATCGGTGATAGTACACTACGCACGTTAGGAAGCTTTGAAATAAAGTTAGAAGTTGACGAAATTCAGTTAGGTGTCATTTTTCATGTCGTTAGGGAGCGTGATATTCTGTATGAAGCCATCATTGGTAACAGTGTTCTGAAACAAGTCGATTTAATTGTAACGGAGGACAATGTCGTTTTTAGGAAAAAAGTGACCGAGGCCGTTACGCCTCCCAACAGCAATGAGGAAACTGAGTTTCTAAAAGAGTTTAGGAATCTGTGTCTGGCTTTTGAGCCAACAGCTGAGAATAGCGTTGACGTTGAGTTATCCCATCTTGACAGGGTGGAGGCTTCAGAAGTTCGGAATTTAATTCAGAACTATAACCCAAAAAAGAAGCAAAAATCCCCAGTTGATATGAAAATCTCTTTGATAGATGATACTCCGATATATCAAGCGCCAAGGCGCATGTCGTATGCTAACAGGTGCGTAGTAGACCAACAGGTAGCCGAATGGTTAAGGGACGGAATTATTCAACCTAGCTCGTCAGAATATGCTTCTCCAATAGTACTCGTGGGAAAAAAAGATGGAAGCAAGCGACTGTGCTGCGATTATAGGCGCCTAAATGAAAAAATTATGAAAGACCACTTCCCCATGCCTCTAATAGATGACGTGCTAGAGAAGTTACAGAGTGCACGTGCGTTTACTACTCTAGACCTAATGAACGGGTTTTTCCATGTGCCTCTCGAGGTGACGTCAAGGAAATTTACTTTGTTCATTACCCACCAAGGACAGTACGAGTTCCTTTATGTCCCATTCGGCATATGTAATTCTCCCGCGGTATTCTCAAGATACATATTATCAGTGTTTAGAGATTTAATACAAGATGGCACAGTAGTAACGTATATGGATGACCTCATCATTCCCTCTAAGGATAAAGATGAAGGAATCCGTAAGTTGAAAAAAGTTTTAGAGCGAGCAATGGACTACAACATGCGTATCAAGTGGAGTAAATGCCAGTTTCTCATGGAGAAGGTTGACTTTCTAGGCTATATCGTTGAGGGTGGAACAATTAGACCATCAAAAATTAAAACAATTGCGGTCGAGTGTTTCCCAACGCCTGCTGATCGGAAGAGCTTGCAAAGGTTTTTAGGGCTGACTTCCTATTTCCGCCGTTTCATTGAGGGTTATGCTGTGGTCGCTAAACCACTGTCCGATTTGTTGCGACAGGGTGAAAAGTTTGTTTTTGGTGAGGCTCAGGAAGCAGCGTTTAGGCAGTTAAAGGCTTCATTAGTAAGCGCGCCCGTGTTGCGTTTGTACAACCCAAAAGCGTTGACAGAGGTGCATACAGATGCGTCCATGCATGGATACGGTGGAGTGCTTCTGCAAAGAGATAGCGAGGACAGACAACTTCACCCAATACAATACATGAGTAGGAAAACCACTCCAGTGGAAGAGCGTTACCACTCATACGAACTTGAAGTTCTCGCAATCGTCTCAGCGTTGAAGAAGTGGCGCGTATACTTACTGGGCATCCCGTTCAAGATAATAACGGATTGCAACGCATTCACTATGACGATGCGGAAGAAGGATGTGCCTGTAAGAGTATCACGTTGGGCTCTTTTTCTACAAGATTTTAATTACGAAATAGAGCACAGGTCAGGTAGCAAAATGAGGCACGTTGATGCCTTAAGTAGGATGTCGTGTTTATTGTTGGAGGATTCGCTAAAGTTCAGACTGCAGCAGGCACAAAGGGAAGATGATTGGGTGCGAGCAGTACTAAAAGTACTCGAAACGGAGAGTTATGATGACTTTTATATTAAGCATGGAGTTCTACACAAAGATCCCACCAAGGAACTTTTAGTAGTACCCGCTCAAATGGAGGAAGAGGTCATACGCATAGGGCATAATCAGGGACACTTTTCAGCTAAGAGAACACAAGATGCGGTCGAAAAGTCCTTTTATATTCCTAAATTAGCTTCAAAGGTAGGGAAGGTGGTAAAGAGTTGTGTGCAGTGCATCATCACCGAAGCAAAGAGCGGTAAGAAGGAGGGGTTCTTGGAGCCTATATGCAAGGAAGACCGACCATTGTGCACTTACCACGTAGACCATGTTGGGCCAATGGAAAAGACTAATAAACGGTATGCCTACATCCTCGTCATAGTTGACGCATTTTCTAAATTTGTATGGCTCTATCCAACTCGTAGTACTGGAGTAGACGAAGTAATTGATAAGTTGAGAAAACAATCTTCTATTTTCGGGAATCCGAAACGCATAGTAACAGATAGGGGCGCGGCTTTCATGGCTAACGCATTTAAGATGTACTGCGAAAGCGAATCCATTCAACATCTGCTGATCGCTACGGGAGTGCCAAGAAGTAACGGCCAAGTAGAGCGAATCAACCGAATGATTACCCCAATGCTAGCTAAACTGTGTCTTGAAACACCAGCAAATTGGTACAAGTACATAGAGAAAGTGCAGCAGACACTCAATAGCACACCCCCTAGAAGTACAAACATAACGCCGTTTAAGTTGTTAACTGGAGTAGAAATGCGAACAAAAGCCATGCCCGAATTGAATGAATATCTTGAAAAAGAAGCGATGGAAGAACTGGACAGGTCAAGAGAAGATCATCGGAGAGAAGCGCAGCAAAATATTAGGAAAATCCAGCAAGAAAATCGAAAAACTTTTGACAGTAAGCGAGCAGAAGCAACGAAATACAAGTTAAGCGAATTAGTAGCCATCAAGCGAACCCAATTCGGAAGCGCCCTACGACTTCGACCAAGATTTTTTGGACCGTACAAAATCGTTAAAATTCTACCTCACGATCGTTACGAGGTGGAAAAGATAGGCGAAGGAGAAGGACCCAAGCGTACTAGCACGGTCGCAGAGTTCATGAAAAAGTGGGAACCATCGTCTGAGGCCAAACGATAACTCAGGATGGCCGAATGTAGGATGGCCTGATGCAAACATAGCCTTAGGCAACCAATAACTACAACCCTGTGTGGTAAAATGGAACGGACTGACAAAGGACAGGACAAAAGACTAAAGAGTGACGAAGGTGAATATGAAAGTTTAAGTAATTGCGTGACGGTTGAACTGAACGGACGGCTTTGTATATGTATCGAGCGTGCTTAAAACATTGTAATCTTGTTAAACCAAACTATAATTAATAAATCGAACTTTGTGCAAATAATAAAAGATGCGTACATTCATTGGTGTCTGATCGGCAATCCTACATTAATGTTAAGAGAAAAAAGATTTAATTAAAAAAGAAAATAAATTTCATTTGGCTAAACAAATTTCATTTAATTTGAAAAAAGTTTCAATTTAAATGAAAAAAGTTTAATTTGAAGTGAAACAATTTTTTATTTGATTTAAAAAAAAATTTATTTGACTTGAAAACGATTTAATTAAAAAAGAAAAATACTCCAATCGGTTCAAAAAGTTTCATTTCATTTGAAAAAAGTTTCATATGGAAGGAAAAAGTTTAATTTGAAGTGAAAAAAATTTCATTTGAAATGAAAAAAAGGTTTCATTTGATTCAAAAAACTTGAAGAAAATTTAATGTAAAAACAAAAGGTATGACGTGGTTGAATGCGTTTTTAACACTTCAACCATCGTAGGGGTGCGGGTTCAAATCCCACTCCCGGGGAAAAGGATTTGAAGAGATTTACAAAGTATAATCGAAACAGCTATCGCCTTGTCCATCCTGATGTCACGTTGTTTAAATTTATCCCAAATTATAAAATAAAAAAATTTCATTTTGTTGAAAATGTCTCATTTGATTTGAAAAGTTTCATTTCATTTGAAATGAAAAATGTTTTCATTTGATTTAAAAAAGTTTTATATGACTTGAAAAAGATTTAATTAAAAAAGAAAAAAAAATTCATTGGGTTGAAAAAAGTTTCATTTGATTTGAAAAAAGTTTAATTTGACTTGATAAAAGTTTCATTTGATTTGAAAAAAGTTAAATTTGATTTCAAAGAAAGTTTCATTGGATTTGAAAAAACTTTCATTTGATTTGAAAAAAGTTTCATTTGAAAAGAAAAAAGTTTAGTTTGAAGTGAAAACTTTTCATTTGAAAAGAAAAAATTTTCATTTGATTTATAAAAGTTTTATTTGACTTGAAAAAGATTTAATTAAAAAAGAAAAAATGTCATTTTGTTAAAAAAAAGTTTCATTTGATTTGAAAAAAGTTTCATTTATAAAAGTTTCATTTGATTTGAATAAAGTTTAATTTGACTTGATAAAAGTTTCATTTGATTTGAAAAAAGTTAAATTTGATTTCAAAGAAAGTTTCATTGGATTTGAAAAAACTTTCATTTGATTTGAAAAAAGTTTCATTTATAAAAGTTTCATTTGATTTGAATAAAGTTTCATTTGACTTGATAAAGTTTTCATTTGATTTAAGAAAAGTTTCAGTTGACTTGAAAAAGATATAATTAAAAAAGGAAACAAATTTCATTTGGTGAAAAAAAGTTTCATTTGATTTGAAATGAAAAATGTTTTCATTTGATTTAAAAAAGTTTTATTTGACTTGAAAAATATTTGATTAAAAAAGAAAAAAATTTCATGATTTTAAGCGGGGACTGCCCTCATTGCTTTTTTTATTTGAAGCAATTTTTAATTTGTAATTTATTTAATAATTTGGGCCAATTTAAACCACGTGACGTCACGACGGACAAAGCGACAGCTGTTGATAAAATATTCATTTGATTTGAAAAAAGTCCATTTCTCTAAAAAAAATTCATTTGATTTTAAAAAAAGTTTCATTTCACATAAAAAAGCTTCAGTTGATTTGAAAAAAGTTTCATTTGAAAATGCTAGAAAAAATTGCTTAATATCAGTTGAAATGTTACAAACTATCGGCACTATTTCCATTTAAGTATATGCAATGTAAAATGAACTTTTATTCGTAAAATTTAGCAGTACATTTTTTAGCAATGCAAAGAATAAGTAATTTAAACGAGCAGAACAAAGTACAACATAAAGAAGAAATTTCAATTAGAAATATACGGTGTTTTCGAAAGTTTATACACATACATACAAACATACTTTAAAAGCTTATATATTAAGTCAAATTACTATTATAAATATACTAAATAATAATCATAGATATAAGCATATACAAATATGTTAAAAATAATTTTCAATTAAAGTTAATAAATTATGAAAAAGAAATACATATTATATCAATTAAAAAAAAGGATTTATTTTCAATCAAAACTGACATCAATGGGTAAGTTTTTTCTTATTTTAGAGCGATATACTTAATGTCAGCACAAACTTGAGATAAATTTCTCGCGCCAGAACAAAAAATGCACAAAAAGTCGACCATCCAAAATTTTCATATACTTCAGATAATTTCACACAATAGTAATACCTTGTCGCGATGTATCGCCAAGAAGATTCAATAACTTCAACGGTGCACAGAGGCGTGTGTCCGAGTAATGCCCGTGTAGATATTTGGACTTTGGAGTGCATGCATTCAGGACACTGGTTCTATGCCAGTCGAAGTGAAACAACCGTGGAGTCTGCATTTTTAGACTTTAGAATCCAAGGTTACTTCCTTGTTTACCCTGGCGTTATACACCGTCTGAAATGAAGCTAGTAAAATCAGCTTAATTTTTCTTGAATGAACAGTTATTTAGTAAAGTGGATCGCAGTATGGCTAATTCAAAGGAGTTTTTTTTAAGTGGTAAAACTTTTGTGGTCATTTCAAAAGAGGAAAAACTTTTTATCTCAAGTTAACAGTATTCTGTAAAAATTACAGATACCCAGTCAGGTCAAGTTAGGTTGAACTGACCGGTCAATATATACCTCATATAGACTAAATTTGTTGTCCATAGCGTTGCCAGACCTTGTTTGACGACCAAACGAAAGAGCCCCAATCAGGTGCCAGGACTTATGATATAGAAGAACTCCTCCCTCATGGTAAATACTAGAAGTTTTCTTGGAGCTAGCTTATTAGCTGCTTCGAGATATGGTAGCTCTGCCGCCACTAATAGCTGAAGACTTGACCCTATGAGCGCAGGACACGAACACAGCACGTGCTCAACCGTTTCTTCCTGCAGCTCGCACTTCCTACATCTGCTGTCACTGAGGAGGCTTAACCTATAAGCATGTGATGCCAGAAGGCAGTGTTCAGTTGGTGTGCTTGTTATGAGCCTTAAGTCTTCTCGCTTCAGACATATGATACAGGTTTTGGGTCTAGAATCGTAGGCTATGCACGTGATGTTCGAAATTTTGCAGCCCCGTGCTTCTGTCCACGCCTTTGCTGCTTGGTGGATCATATGAAACTCAAGTTTCTTTTAGATTTCTCCCAAACGAATTGAATAATGAAGGCTTCGAGTAGCAGAATGAAGAGACAACGTTCGGCCGAAGGCGACAAGCCTGCTTACAAGAGGTAGAAAGTACCCAGTCCCAGAGCGCAAGGCATAGCAGCCGCATAGAAAAGTTATTCTAAAAGTGTAGGACAGATGGGCTCAAAAAGGTAGTAACTATCTCGAAAGCAATAACCACGAAACCTCCAAGTCAGATAGAGGTCGTCAAAATTGGCGATTTTCCAACCGCGGATGTAGAAGTAGGAGGTACGTCAAAGGGAGATAACGCTAAGAATCCGGTTTTCTCCGAGATGCCAAAGAGAGGTAACACTAAGACTCCGGCTGCTTTCGTGAGAATGAGTGATGTGGAGAGTAGCCACTGACTCTCGCCCTGGTTGATCATAGCAATATTTTAGGAGATATTACTGAAGAAAGGTAAAACGGAAGCTTATTAGCTTAATCCTCAATATGATGTGGGAAGATCAAAGTCAGCTCCTTCGAACCTTAGATTTGGCGGTGTTGTACAATGATGTGAAGATGTTTACGTGCATCAACATAGCGAGCTTGCGGCACATAGCATTCACGCTTAGGGAGTAGAAGACCCGAGGATAACAATCGAACATCAAACATCACGACGAAGGTGTTGGAGGGGTAAAACAGCCCAATGGTGCAGCGACTCTTACAAGTAAACTTCCAAACCAATAAAGGGGCGTCGAGAAAACTCCTCCTAATCCTTGAGGAGGGTTCGTTTGACATGTCGCCATGGCTCCTGGCTCTCATCGGGATGAAAGGTTTCTGTGTTCAGCGCGCATGGACTTGACGTTTACTAGGCTGCGCTTGCCAGGCTAAGACTACAGCTACGAACGTACATAAATTATTGTTTTATCTTGCATCTCTTACAAAACTATATCTAAATAAGATCAAAGAAATTGTTTTTACTACGACTTCGAATTATTTAAGTCCCTTCTTTATAACATAAACATTTTTCGCATTACTTATATGCAAATTTTTACCAAATATTTAATGACAACAGTAAATAAAAGTTGTATGAAAGCTCTTTGTTCCGCAATCTAATTCATTACAATTACATACATAAATATGTTTATATGTAAATTTATATTTGAAAGCACTTTTATGAGTTCAAATGAGCAGCTAATAAATTATGCAAATATTCTGGCTAATATCCTGCCGCTAAAACTCACACACACACAAACATGGGCATACACTGACATAATTTGATATACGTAAGCACGCAAAAATTTAGTTAATGAAATAAAATGAAATAAGTCAACGCATGAAAAGAAGCTTATCAGCTATTTCCGAAGATTGTTTTCCGATCAAACGAAGATAATAACAAAGAAACGCAGCGCAGAAGGGATCAGCAGGAAATGCTACCTTTTTTGCTTAAGTCACATCATCAAAAGTAATAAATTAAATGGTAAAAATCTATGAATGTGTTCGTGTACGTATGCAAATTCCGATTGCAGCAAATCAAAGTAAGTGAATCCGTAGCAAAAAAAGATAAAACATAAAATTGCAGCGCCACCGCCTGGCCTGTGTGCTGTGTTAGATACGCAGCAGCTTGACGTAGACGTAGAATAAATTGTAAGACACAGAACTGTATCATCCACAATTATTGATACGTAGTGCATAATTTAAGTTTTATAATCCTGTAACATAAATAAATATTAATAATTTGTACAGCTGCCAAGTAGAAAATTCGGACGACGTTGTTAGTGCAGTCTCGGAAGCTTTTTCCCACACCGTTAATCGAAATCCTTTAGGATGCCCTTCGCAGTTAAGACAGATCTAATACTGTTCAGAAACAGAAAAAATACCCCAATTTCGCCGTACTTCACTATCTGGTAGAGAGCTCTCGCACTCAACTAGAGCTAAGTACCTTATAGTCGAAATAGACAACAAGCTCAACTGAAAACTCAATATTGAAAGATAGGTAGAGAAGGCGTACATCGCTATGAGAATAGTGAGTAGAAACTGGGGCCTAAGATCACAGCTTACGACGTGGCTTTACCCTGCAGTCATAAGGCCCATCGTATTGTACGGACCAATAGTGTGGTGGCCAGCCCTGGAAAAGAAAAACAACATTAAACAACCAAACAAAGTACAACGGACAGTCACTGTAGGGGTAAAAGGAACACCTAAGCCGTCTCCAATAGACGCGTTAAATGTTATCCTTAACCAGGTGCCACTAGAATCCCGCAGACGCCGTACAGCTATTACTTCTACCATCAGAGTAATTGAGCCCAGATGCTGAAGCGAGAAGCAGTATGGCCATACAAGTATGCTAAAAAGGCTACCCGAAGTGGATTCGACAACAGATTACGTTTGGCGTATATTGAACTTTGGCAAACATTTTAAGGTAAGGATGCCCTCGAGAATTAGTTAGCCAACATGGTGCGTGAGCAGGATCTCACCTCTCTATTTACTGACGGGTTCAAAATGGACAGCAATGCTGGTGCAGGGGAATATTCCGAACAGCTAGAAATCGCACCCAATCCGTCTTTTAAACTCAGCTGGTATATTTCAAGCAAAGCTACTAGGAATAGAGATAGCCTGTTGCTTCCGGCTGTATAGCTCTGTAAGCGGTCGAGAGGTATGTAAATTCTAAGACAGTCAAGCAGCGCTTAAGGCGTTGGACTCACCACTTACGTCCTCTAAAGCCTTCGATAACTGTAAGAAGGTGCTGCACAATGCAGCAAACTCAGCGTCTATTACTCTCACAATGCGAAGCGTGCATTAAGAATATATACGGCAATGAAAAAGCGGATGAACTGGCAAAGACCGATGCATAGTTGGGCATCAGCGATGCAGTCACGGTATGTCGACTGCTCAAATCAATAGCCAGTGGCATTTGCATCTATTTCAAAAAAACCGGCATTCAAAAGTAATACTCTACGGTTCCGCCGGTCAATATTGGTCATGTTAGATCACCAAAAGATTTAGCCTATAACAAAAAAAAAAAAAAAACAGAGGATTTACTAAAGTTGTCTAGGAAAGAAATATTTAGAATGACAGCCACAATTACGGGAAAGAATGGGTGTCCTCTACAACGACATGTGCAGGAGGTGTAATCCAAAAGGGTATAAAGAAACAGTCAAACATTTCTTCTGCTAATGCCCAGCCCCTGCAAGTATAAGGTACCGAACTCTTCGCGGTCTGGTGCTGTCCGGTCTAAGAGAGGTATCGAAATGCTCCAGAAAGGCTAGCTGATAAATTAGTAATTTTTATTTACTGCTACGCTTTGTTTATCGAATGTTGTCATTTTCTACAGTTTTTATTTCCCATTTTAACCGATTTTTTGGATTTCGAGAACACATTTTGATGTGTTTCCTCCATTTTTCTAGTTTTGTTGGCATCTTATCGGTAACAACCGATATCGGCAATTTATTTCTTTTATTTCGGCTTATTATACCATCGAAATTATCTTCGATTTACTTATTTTTTATCGGCTTGTTATCGACGGGTCATCAATCACCGATAATAACCGGAAACAAATTGATATCACTCCGACGGCAAATCGGTAATACGCCGAAAATAAATTGGTAAAACTCTGATAACTTTTGGATAGAAAATCGATAACTTTTTGATAACAAATCAACTTTTCGATAGCAAATCGATAAAAAACGCCGATGTCCAATTGGTTACACTACAATAACAAATCGTTAAATTTTCGATAACATGTCGAAAACAAATTGGTAATTCTCCAAATTGATTATTCCCGATAACATTTTGATAAATAATCGTTCAGTCTTCGATAAAAAAATTATAAACTTTGGAAAACTATTTGGTAACTATTCGATAACACGGTTATGAACCCTTGGCATCGTTAGGAAATTCATAGAACTTCGATACCAAATCGATAACTAAACAAATAATTAACATCTCGATTACAAATTGATAACAAGCCGTCCGACTTCGATTTCTTTTCTAGCTTCGGTTTTGTTGTCTAATCTTTTCTTTCCTCTACCCTCCATATCTGTTCTCGTTTCCGTCCCTTTCCTTTTTTTCTTGTCCTCTCCTATTTTCCTTTCTTTTTCTTTCCCTTCCTTTCCTTTCATTTCAGCTCCTTGCCTTGCCTTATCTTCGATAAGCATCATTATTACCATTCACGTTATTATCGACAGTTATTATATTCTGCCTTTCTTAATTTCCGTTACCTGATTTGCTGTCTGATTTCACTCATATCAACTCTACCATGTACATTGTTCCCAAATTACGCTAAATTGTACGGACTTCGATTACGCTCAAATTTTGTATTCCCCCATATATCATACTACTTCCAAACACTGCGCTTGCTTGCCTTTATGGATACCCCTATACCGTGAAAAAAGATGTGGAAAAATAAATATTCTAGATAAACAATCATTTACTTAATGGCGCTTAACCCTTTAAACGGTTTTGCCCGTCCAACAAATCGCCCCATTTCCCTTTTCGCTCTGCCAACTGGCGCCAATTGGTCACATCAAGGGAACCGATTTACCTGCTCCTTAGAGCCAATTGGGGGCCGCCCTCTTCAATTAAAAGATCTGCTTTTCTAATTAGAACTTTCTACTCCTTTTAGAAAAATTTTTCAAGATGCAATTTCAAAATCAATCAAAAGTATTACATTTAAACTGCAAGTAAGACGTATTCTACGCCAAAAATTGCTATCGCGCCATGGCAAAAAAGAACGCTTAGCAAAGTTAGTAAGACGACAATATTATTGAGCAGAAATTATTTTTTATTCAAGCATTAAATTGTTTTGAATGCCAGTATATGACACACAAACATTCATAACGCACACACATACAAAACAGCCAGTTTTACGTTAGGTAGTGCTTCTGTAGCCACCTGCTTTGCATTACATGAGGTTTATACGCCTTAAGATATGCATCTATAAAAGCGAATCTCTAAAAATTCATTTAAGCAGGGCGATTCTCTTTTTTTTTGTCATTCTGGCTACATTGCTGCCCATATTCCACAACCACCAATACTTCTTTAATAATCAAATTACCTTGTATAAGCCAAAAGGAGGATGTGAGTGTGGGGAGATGTACCTTCATACGCTAAGAATTGGCTTTAGCCTCAAGCATTCGTTGTTGCCCAGCAGCAGCTGAATTTGTTCTCAGCATTTGTTGTTATTATCTTCTGCTATGCTAAGTTATACAAGCATTATAATTTATTTATATATTATAAATGTCGTATGCAAAGTTTGAATTGACGACATCAATATCCTGCAGCAGAATATCAAAAATAATTTGTTTGACAATAAAAGACGATAAACATTAAAATTATCATTGGTGCTTATGTAGATGGTGGTAAGTGAAGAAGGTAGCAAAAAGGAAGAGTGAGAGTATTTAGAACTTGATGAAGCGGGCAGGAGGTAAACACTTTTATATTTTGACAAATATGACAATATTTAGGCTACACTTTTCTTTGAATTGAGAGTAGTACACTTTATGCAAACTCGAGCGCCCATCTTTTTCTCCCCCCTATAACCTGGTTTCCTTTCAACTCCCAGCTTCCATAGGTACCACCATGGTTCCTCTTTCATTCATGGCCAAGTTTCTCATGGAGCAGAAGATTCTCTAAGGCGAAGATGACGAAGAGTTACACACTGCATAAGGTGCCCCATACTTTTTTTTGTCATATATTGCAGATATAGAGAGGACTTCCGAGCATTAAGCGAACCGTGGTCATGGAATGAATGAGACCACGTTAACGTGTACTATTGCAGTGGCCTCTACATAAGTACCTGATGCCCTCTGGTTGCAATTAATTACATTAGGATATGGGGCGTCATGTCCCAGCTGACCTACATTTGCTATAATCGTGGGATTTAAATTCAATCTAAAATACCAAAATACAAAACCGAATCAGCTGCTATGGGGAGATGGCTGATGTAGAGATCTACCAGGACGAATTTCGGGTCGAATCTCAATTAGTAATCGCGCACGAGGATGAACATAGGCTTCTCTCCTCCCCAATCTAACCAGCTTAGCCAGGCTGTGAAGCATATTCGGCTAAGTGATGCCGCTATCGTAAAAGCCAGAAGCGACTTTTAGCTAGAGGTTTCATGTACGGATAGGCGAGGAAACTCACCAAGGAATATACGTTATAGTGATCCGGTCCAGCCTTTATTTAATCGGACAAGGAAATATACTCGCTCACTAAATTTTATTAAAATATATCAAAAAATTAGAAAACAGTTTGCTTTCAAACAGACAGATGGGCCACCGAACCAGGCTGAATCAACACAGATTTTCAACCTGATCATTTCAATATGCTTATTGATGGGTCTATCTCTTTTCCTGTAAAGACTTGCAATTTCGAGACTCGGAGCAAACTTAATATATCATTCCGTTTTATTACGAGTATAAAAAGTATAGAAAGTATCGAGAGAAACGAAAAAAATGAAGGAATTTCATCACCGATAGCGCACCAAGTTCCTGCCTTGGCGATTCTGGCCGTTGCGTATTAAGTCATGCTAGCTAAATCTATTACTTCATAGCTTACGCCAATAGCGGGCACCAAGAGATATCGTGTCTTCTTCCACTTGTCTCTGTCATCTCACTAGACGCTCTGTCAACTCTTACTTCTTCCAAATAAAGGAGCCGATAGGAGTGGCGTACCTTTTAAGCCGGAGCGTCTTCGTCCACTCCAAAATTGAAAAAAAAAAAATATAAAAGTCTGATATTTCAGTATCAAATACACTAGTTATTCCACTTCTATGGAAGGACCAGATACAAAGCCACGTAAGACCGCTTGATTCTTCAAATTGGCACTAATTAACGAAACGAGGAAGAAATTGGGGGATTCAATGGCTTGCCAGCGCAACTCATAGCTCCTGAAACGCGTTGCGAAGTCGGTTTTTTTTTAGCAGGCGGGGCTCAGTGAAAATTTTCGGACAGAGAAGACAGCAGAGAAATAAAAAGGTAATGGTAAGACTTGGAGTATGCAAACATTTACTTGGGTTTTCTTAATTTACAAAATTTTAATACAGCGGTTTCGACACGTCACTATGCCGTTAATAAATAAATGCCACACAATACAGTTGCAATGTAAGTAGGTGAGACAACAAGTAGCTACGCATCATGAACACAGCAGCTAAGAACGTAGATGACATTACACACACATAGTGCACACCACGATAAAGAGCGCAGATGACATTACACTAACATACATATAAAAGACGACAGCGAATATGAGAAAAAACCGATGATAAAAATAAGTAAACAACTTATCGAGAAGGCTGATCGTAAAAAGTCTAGATCCTGAAGGAAAAAGGCGAACGAGGCAGCTGAGAGTATTTAAAACGGCGCATTCTATGTGTTGGTTTGTCAGTTTGGTTTTAACATACTATAAGTGAGGTACTCGAAAACATAAAATTGTGAAGATCTACTACCATAGTAGTGCTGTTAGTAAAGAGTATTTTAATTACAGAACCTTTGAGTGTTCCATGATTCGAAAGAAAACAGAAGGCAAATTATAAACGATACATTTTGCGATACGCAATAATATTTTGTTTATTTGATGGTTCGAAATTTCTTTTTTATTCCACTTCTTCTCAAGTTCTCGCGAGAGGTTCTTTAGTAAAATTTTCCAATGAGATTTTAAGAACATTTTAACTCTGTAGCGAATTTCATGATATCATTTTATTTATACTGTGCAAAAAATGAGTCAAACGACTTTGGAAGAGAATTAAATGTTTAAGGAAAATGCTCCTAACTTAACTATATTTCAGCTCTTTTTATGGTATCAGTTATGGTGCGTATGTATGGGCCTATGGTCTAGAAGAATACTGTGGGGTACAGTGCCGATGAAGGAAGAAACAGGAAGCGGGCGAAAAAGAGGGAAACTGGAAGTAATAAGAAGATGGATAAGATAAGCTAATTGACGGGAACATCGGAAAAGAGTGAACTGCGAAAAAAATAGAAGCCGTTACTAGAGTAGAGTTACCCTTATCATTAAAAAAGAAGACTGCAGGTCCGGTAATTTAGTCTATGTGAGGTCTACGTTAGTCCCGGATCGGCCAGTTCAGCTTAACCTAACACAATACTCTTTTGCATCGGCTTCCACAGAATGCAGTGCCTTCGAACTTAGAAATTCTAGACAGTGTCTTTGCTTACAATTCTATGATGGCGAAGCGACCTAAGGCTTTTCTTTTACGTATATTTAAGGCAGTTTACAAATCCTGATTTGCTACAAAAGTGGCTTACAAATTTAAGAGTAACGCTTGTGGCATGTCCTTTTTAATGCTTAATGCGTTTTCATAATAATCGTACGTAAATTTTTTGTCATAGCAATTTGTAAACATTCAACCCCCACCTAAAGTACTTATTCGTTTACTCTTGAAAATGTACTATTACAATTTGCTACACATTTTGCCCTCTACAGAGCAGATTTTCTTGTCGATTACTTTGTAAAATCAGAGCAAATTTTCAAGCCGTAGAAGATAATTCATTGGTACAAATAATTGATCTGAGGTTATTTAGCTATCAATAGCCGCCGGCATGAATATAAATTGAATAAGTTGTGTGGCAATATCTTAATTTCTCCCTTAATGTGTATTTGCTGCTTACTTTTTTAAGTAATTCATTCTCAAAACATTATAATTGCGTGACTTGAATTTACCTGCAAAACAGCACATTATTCGATTAATATAAACGAACTTTTGGCTGAGAAACAAATGTAGGCCAGATTTTAAGGATTTCGTCCAGATAACCAGATAACCAGGCAGACATTGAAAGTTTACAGAAAAATAACTACTTGAAAAAACAATTTGGGCTAATTGTTTTAAGTGACACCGTAAACAACATCTCACAGCAGGAAAAGAAGCTAACTACGACCTAACTACAAATTGGTTTCCAATAAACTAGCGTGCACTATAAACTGTTTATTTTCTTTCCAAAAAGCAATGTAACTACTTTTGTATGGTAAAGGCAGCTAAATAGTCCGGCTCTTACTATTAATTTCTGCAGTTGTGTTAGTTAAGTTTGAGTTCGCTGGACCATAGTGAAAGCCCCAAACTAAAAACCCTACCAGAAACCAGGCCCAATGTATATTCAAATAACTCCGTCGTCTTGGCAAATACTAGAAGCTTTGTAGACCTTGTGCCAGTTGCAGTTCTAGATACGATAGCTGTATCATCCCTATTAGCTGGAGTTATAGCCTGGTAAGCGCAGGGCGCGACCACATAACGTAATTTCGGGCTTGTGTTCCCCAGCGGGTTAGGGGATTAGAATATACCCGTGGTAGGTATGCCTGTCGTAAGAGGCGACCAAAATACCAAATATATTCAAGGGGTTGTGAAGCGCAACCCTTTCAAGGGGTTGCCAGCGCAACATATAGCTTCTCCAACTCATTTTTCAACCTCACTTCTCCGTGGCGAATCCTGTTTCATTAACAGCCGAGGCTCTGGCGACATCGAACTCCTCATGGATCCAGAGGCTGGGAGGGTGGTGTGGCCTGCCGTTGCATGTGGTCATAAAAAATCGCTCCCGAGATGTTCAGGCTTGGTACCGTAACTTAATGGATCTGCATCCGGCAAAGGACAACAGTACAAGGCTTTCGGGAGTGCTCTTATCGCTACAACAACAACAAAAACCACATAACTTGCTCGATCGTTTCCTCCTCTTAGTCGCACTTCCTAAAACTACTATCATTGACTATGCCTAGTACGTCATTTGAAAGCATATGATGACAGATGGCAGTCTCCAGTCAGAATACCCGCCATGAGCTCAAAGTTCTTTGTTTTTAATGATAAGAATAACTTTATTAGTCTAAGGTTGTAAGACCTATACATGATTTTCGACTCGGTCGACTCCCGCGCTTGGGTCCACGCGTTTCCCACTGAGGCAATCATGTGCATCTTTCGCCTTCTGTCAATATCGCCCAATCTGATTGGGAGGTCTAGGCAGCGCGAGGGATGCACCCATTTTAGCTAGCACATCCGCTCTTTTATACCCATTGTTTATTTTCATGGCAATGTACCAAAAAACAACAAAATCTCACAACAAACCAAAACCACAATTTCCTTTACTCTACTAGGTCGCCAGTTTTGTTTATTATTCTTCATTATTTCCATGCACCTCGCAGATTGCCACATGTCCAACCAATTAGTTCACGTAGGCCCTGAGACGCAATATGGATGCTAACTTCTCCCTATGCCGATTGTGTCCAGGGATTGCTTATACTGTAACATACTGTAACGAATTCTGGGAAATTCCTGATAATTATGCACCTTCTGCTAACATTCGAATCGCTGAACTGTCGAATAAATAACTCCAATATTGAGTACTGCAAAATGGTCTTTATTAGACTAATTTGGGGGTAGCACTTCACAATTATACTTCAGTTTACAACTAATAGCGTGCTTAAATCAAACTGATTACTGATTCCTCAGCTTACGCTGCTTTTATACTCTCGGTTATCTCGTTCGCCAATTCTCCTAAGGTCTAGTCGTTTCACGATCATGTGTTCTAGAATAGCTACACGTCATGCTTGGTTACCCAGCTATATACATGTATATTTGTAGTCTATGCTTTTCTTCTAGCTATAAGCGTGTGTGTATGTGTGAGTAACTACTTCTTCTCTTAGCTGATGACTACATATGTGTATGTGAGAGAGTCTTTGTCGCCTTCATGTACGTACGTGCCTTAATGTGTACATGTAGATAAGAGTGGCTGCTTTCTGTTTTTGTTGTTGTGATTATTTACTAACAACATAGTGATGCTAATACTTTCAGAAGTTGTGCTATGTGAGATTATAGCTTAATCGCCGCTTGGGTGTCAATATAAAGGTTGACGCGGCTGCAGTTTCAGCTATTTTCTTCAAGTGTTTCTACGGCTACTAATTCCGCCTGAAAAAGGCTCTAGTGATTTAGCAGCTTGTAGCATCTCTTTATTTCCGGATCAACACAGTTTACGGCTGACCCCACTCCATCCACTACTTTGGATTCATCAGTGTACACCTCGTCTGTCATTTGGGTATCCTCGCGCCAAACATTCACTGCTATTGGGCGCAAAGAGAGGCTTCGAAGCGCATATATCGAGAGAGGTAGTAGTGGTGTGCCCATAGTCCTTATTAATATGTACGAGAAATATGTTTAAACTTGTTGAGAATGTCCTATTTTTTAAAATTTTGTGTTTATCATTACTCTGCTAACAACATTGCTACAGAAACTCTAAATGACTTGTTCGTGACTTAGTTGAAAACGTAACACAAAGAAAAATTTAAGGGGAGCATATGCAAAATATCTCGAGGCACGTACTCTACCATTGTCTATGGTGCTACTGCTTCTACAACTCAGCTTCACCTTGACCCAATTATTTTATGAAAACTCCTTAAAATGTGGTACATGCATGTGTAATAAATATAACAAAGCATTTAGAGGATGAATAGGAAACGAAATTATTTTATTTGAAAATAAAGGGGAAAATTGTAAAAGGAAATAAACGGCCTTGAATAAAGGAGTTTAATAAAATACCATACGTTCTTAGATAGAGGCTTCTGTTATTTTAAAGGAATATATAATGGAAAAGGAAAAATTCAATAAGCAATATGGATGAGCTTATAACAATTTGGAATATATTTCCGCATTACACAAATTCTAAATCTAGTAAAATTGTGTTAAAAGTATACAAATATCTAGACCCGTGCGACGCCTAGCAAAATTTTTCTGTCATTAACCTCTGGATCACTTTTTTAATTTTAAGCCTCTAGCTCACTAGATTCCTTCCTCATTTAGAAAAATAGTTTTTTCTAAAAACTTCTTTTTAATAGGACTCCAGTTTGCAGTAAGTTACTTAAAACTCGACCTTTTTTAAATATCTCGCCGCTGGCGCCACCTAGCTATAGTTTTTTCCCTCAAGTTGCATTGCAATTCTGAAGTATGTTAAAAGTTTCAAAACCCGGTAAGTTACTCAAAACCCAATGACAAAACTTTGCAATTTTGTACTTTTTTACGGCCAAGCATGAACGCGATTGAATATAAAGGAAGTAAAAATAGGCGCTAAAGGGTTTATGACGAAAGCGCTCCAATCTTAAAATTTGAACTGTTGATAATACTTGTCATTTGCTCTTGGGTCACATTATCTTTATTCAGTTCGAGTGTTAAACGTATTTCTAATGTCCAAAGTATTCAGTACACAGCCTTCGTGTTTATATTGCATCTACTATGGATCTTGAATTTCTAAATACAAACTAGCTACTTGACAAGCCAGCTGGACTTTCCAGTCTCTACTGTGGAAGCTCCTAATAATACGATCGAGAATCTTTGCTATCAAATCCAACAAACGAAACGTATGGGGATGGTTGGGCATCTTACCAGGTTTCACTGAAGAACCAATTATTGATGATTCTTATTATACTTAGACCTGAAAGTCATGATATTTTGGGAGGAAAAATTGCATTGTTTTGCAATTGCAGTTTGTATTGAAAAGTTAATAAAGTTATGCCAAATATCATGAATACTGGAAGTCAAAGTAAATAAGTCAGTCAAACCTGTTGTATCGTATTTATAATAATAACACTATGCGACAAAATCAACTTTTTTTCTGGGTATTGGACAAACCCACGTTTTCGTAGAGATTGAGGCTTAAGTAAACAATGTCCTATCTCCGTTTTTCGAACTTAGCCTCCAAAAAATAGATAGCGGCTTACGAATACAGTCAGACTCTGACTTCTGACTTTTCAACTCGTATAACAGCTGTTATACTAAATTTCTCAAAAAAAGAATCCAGCCCTTCTAATAAGGGAAGAGGGCGGACCACGCCCACATTTTTACTTGTTCAATTTGCTGAACGCGTTAACAAGCTGCCCTAATCGTGTGAAAACGACTTCATAACTTAAAAGGACATTAAGTGGAAATGTGAAGCTTCTCAAGGCCAAAATAATGACATATCAATTTTAAAAATCGGACGTCAAATAACCAAGTTACAACGAAAAAACTTTTTGGCTGTATTGCGAAGGAAACCCTTTCAACATAATCTTCAAATTTAGGGGCGGACATAAGTCTAAAACACATCTCCATAAACTAATAAAAAAAATGTTAAGGTAAACGGTTTTATTGAAAACAATACTTACATTAAGTAATGATAATTCTTAAATATAGAAAATAATTAAGTAGGTCCTAGGTGCCAGTTATCACACTTCTGATCAAATTTCTATTGATAGTCATAAGTAGGGCCAATTGAACCTTAATCAGGTTATGCTACGCCTCACATTTTTAGAAATTTCACGCGCCCAACACTTTTATTTAATTTATGATGAACTCCCTAGATTGGTGAGGAGTGTGATGGCTAGTTAGTACCTAGGACCTACCTAATTATTTTCTAGCTTTTAGTATTATTATTACTTAATGTAAGTATTGTTTTCGATAAAACGGTTTAACTTAAAAAATTTTTTTATTATTTTATTTTCAAGTTTTTAGTCTTTATTTAATTGCGTATTATTTTCCATTCTATTTAGTTCATTTATTGACTCATTATTACAACGACTCTTTACTGAAAATTTGTTACAATCTACATAATCCTTCCAAAGACTTTACTCGACTCTGCGCCACGTATGCTTGTCCCTCCTCGAACTCCAAAATATTTTGATGTCACTTCTACCGGACTGTATGTAATATTTTTTCCAAATATGAGTAAAAGCGGACCACAAATACGATTTTTTTTAATATCTCGATCCTTGCGCCACCTAGCTGGAGTTTTTTTCACAAAGCGATATCTATCCCAGTATGTAATATGTGTTCCAAATATGAGCCAAATCGGACCACAAATACGATTTTTTTAATATCTCGATCCTTGCGTCTCCTGGCGGCGATTTTTCATATGTCGCTTTCTATTCATAATTAGCAATATCCCTCCTCGAACTCCAAGGTATTTTGATGTTTTTTCCACGGGACTGTATGTAGTATTTGTTTCAAATATGAGCCAAATCGGACCACAAATACGATTTTTTGAAATATTTCGGTCCATGCGCCACCTATCGGAGTTTTTTTTCTTATTATTGCATTGTCATCGGGTTCAACTAGTAGCTTATCGGGAAGTTACTTAAAATTCAGTTTCAAAATTCTGTTCGCTACACAGAGTCAAACTAAATAAAACCGTTTAAAAAGTTCTTTCTTTAGAAGATGTTTGTAAAAATCTAAATTTATAAACAAATACAAATAGTCATATTTGCTTTTGATTAATCTAATAAATCAGAATAAAAGTAGAAAAGTATACCCAAGTTCCCATAATCCTACATCAACTCGAACTCACGTCGATGACCATTAGTGCCGTAGTGCACTTGAAAAGTAATGTAAACTGGCCAAAACAAGCAAATAAGAGACAACCAAATTGAAAAATGGAATGAGTGGAAAATAAGCGCACAAAAGGATATTTGTATCAGCAGCAGCATTACAACGTCGTAGCTACAAGTAGCGCGGCGGCCACAAATTGCGTCACTTAAGCACGTACACATGCAATGTAAAACCACTTGAAAGTAAAAATGTTAAACAAATAACTACAAAAATAATATAGAAAAAACACACGTGAATTTAAAAATGAATAAATGAAAAAACGAATGTTGCTGCCGCAGGATATGAAATGCGCACGGACGATTCTAAAGGGATTCGTTGTAGTAAAACCAACGTAACATTTGTCTCTAATTTATTTTTAATAATGTCAACAAGTAGCAGCAAAAAGGGATCCACTTCCCAGTAGTTTCGTTTGCGCTCAAAGGAAAGTTGCTGCAGGCTTTTATGTTAACGAAATAATGATTATCTCTTACAGGGCAACTGATAAATGATGGAATGTTAAATTTTTGGAGCTTCCATATATTATTTCGAAATCGCAAGACACATAACCTTACTTACTTACTTAATTAGTGCTTAACAATTTAACTGGTTATGACGGTTCAAAAGAGAGGGGCAGTCGCTTCGTCGTTGGACTTACTGGCGACAACTGCTAGCACCATGGAAATCTAAATCGTTTCCTTCCGGTCTCTCTCCTCCTACTTCCATTGGCGTGTTCCTATACACTGAAAGAAATGGTGGTAGTAAAATCAACAAATCTGTTCTGTTGTTATTGACTTAACGGAGATTCGGCGAAATCGATCGAATTATGGTTAACTCGACCGAGTTCTTTGTCAAGCGAACAAATTAGTTTAGTCATTTCAACAGAAGAGAAATTGGCGCTCTTAAAGTAACAAAATTCTGTAAAATTGATCAATCTAACTGATTTTTCTGTTAACACAACTGATCTTACAGGTCATTTCAACAGCGAATAACAGTCAATGCATGAGCAAATTTTAAAGAGAATTTTACGCTCACTGCGCTTCCTACTTTGCACTTATGACGATGGTGCCACTTGTTTCAAAAAAAAAAAAAAAAAACACAAAAATAAGAAAACCACCAAACCGAAACACACACAAATTGGGAAAACAACAAAAAACTAGTTTTTCAGTTATCAATACAAAACAAAAAAAACTCTTTTTTGAATTCAATGTGCACAACACTGCAAAAAATTATGCAATACCGGGACACCTATTTATCGGGTACAATTTTGCAACTTCTCCTCCAAGCCAAATGCAAAATTGTGCCCTCTTGTTTGATGACAACCGCTAAGCCGCGAAAAAGGTCCTCTGGTGTTAAGAAGGGGAAAGCCACACACACAATCACCCCCACATATACGTGCATGGGTGCTGACCACCTGCACACACACATGCATTTGCATGAAACGCATGCATGTGCATGCATGCACACAAATGCGGGCGTGAGAGTGTGGGCGGCTGGAAGTGTTATTAAAACATTACGGAGGGGCGCCGTCAATCAAGTAAAACTCAGGCATTGGGCCTAAACATAAAGTGTTACTAGAATTAAACTTGCCGAATTACATGTATAGTTACTCCAATGGTGAAATACCTTCCAGCGATTTCGTTCTTTACTTTTCTTTAGCTTACAAGTTCCTATTTAAAATGTTTTGTCAAACATTTATACTACAAGTTTTGTTCGAAAAAATCACGTGTGGCAACTCTACATGCGAGAAAAGAAATTGAGAATAAGCAGTAAATTGACGCGCGGCGAAGTTAAAACTATAAATTAAATAAATTATAAAAAATAAAATTCGGTGAAAGTGCGTTTAATAAAACAAAGTAATAAAGTGTATAATGTTTAATTGTAAAGTTGAAATAAAGTTCTTGAAACCGACACCAATGTGGTTTAACAAACGGTACATGCTCTTATTTTCGTTAGAGCATGTACTAACGCGTGTATGAATATGTATGTAGCATATATACATATGTATATATAGTAAGCATGCGTATTTATGTATTGACATATTTATGGATATATATGACAACATACTTTCGTACAAAGCTTTCGATGGTGATTCGGAACAAGTTTTGTTTTTGTTTGAATTCAGATTTAAGTTATTATTATTTTAATTAATATTACTAAATATAGCAATAAAATCATTATAAATTAAAAGTACTTATCAGTAATTTATACAAACAAAAAAATACGTAAGTTTAAATATATATTTATCCGGCTTTTATTTTTTCCACAGGTATTAATGTCATAGGTATGAACAGAAATATATGTTATTTCACTATCAGTGTCATTTCGACAATAAAGTTAATTTACCATGTTATTTCGAATGAACAGAAATCCCTTTCATACTAACAGTTTTGTTTGGTATTCTTATAGCGACAGTAATAATTATTAATTTAACAAAACTATGGGTAAAGTATAATGAAACAACTTTTTTTGTTTGTTTGACTACTAAAACGGTCAACTACGAATCAACGATTTGTGCGCAGTTGATTCAAAATTTTGTTGCGATGGATAAAAATTGACAGACATTTCGGTTGAATTTACCCGTATTTCGGTTGATTTTACCAGCCTTTTTCTTTCAGTGTAAGAACACCTTCTTGGCCGGAGCGTGTTTTTAAATTCCCTGAATTATGTTGATGTCTGCGTAAAGCTCGTACAGCTTACCATTAAATCTTCGTCAGCACTCGCCATCCCTAATGCGTAGAGGTCCGTAAATCTTTCGAAGCACTTTTCTCTCAAATACTCCCAGAGCCGCCTCATCTGATGTTGTCAGGGTCCACGATTCTGAACCATATAGCAGAACAGGTACGGTTAGTGATTTGTAGAGCATCTTTTTGTTTGACGAGAGAGGACTTTATTTTTCAATTATCTACCTAGTGCAAAGCAGCATTTAATGGCATGAGTTATTTTTGCTGCATTTCAAGGCTGATTTTATTGTTTTTTAAATTTAATCAACACATTATGGCTCTCATATAAACGAACTATCTTAATATTTCAAAAATTATGCCGAAAATTTTTCTAAGCGGGGTCACACCTCGGCAGTGACTGGCAAGCGCCCCGAGTGTATTTCTGCCATGAAAAGCTCTCAGTGAAAACTCATCTGCCTTGCAGATGCCGTTCGGAGTCGGCATAAAACATGTAAGTCCCGTCCGGCCAATTTTTAGGGAAAATCAAGAGGAGCACGACGCAAATTGGAAGAGAAGCTCGGCCTTAGATCTCTTCCGAGGTTATCGCGCCTTACATTTATTTTTTTTATTAAGCTAAAGATCGGAAATATGACAGTGTATATAAAGGTAATAAGAAAATTAGTAAGGAGTCTCGTAAAGAAACTTCGTGATGTGAAACAGGGAATGCATAAACTGCCACTGACTGAGAGGTCTGGTTAACGGATGTATCTAAATTTGATGACGATAAAACGGGGGTCGGAATCTATGGGCCGAACTTCATGCAGAAATCCATGCAATAGACAACCTTGCCAAGCAGGATGTTATAGCAATATTCTATGGTCCAGAGCCCTTTGTGGACTCATAAAGGCACATACCAGTGAAACCATAAGTAACGGCGAAGCAAAGTAGTTCAGACCACAATTAACTGAATGACCAGCGCAAACGCAGACCTAAATTGTTTATATTGCAAGTAATGACATTATCAGACAAAAACACATTAACCTAGGCAGAGAGGACCTACGAAGTCTCACCGGGTACTCTACGTAACACTGTTGTCTACAATATATCCGATATATAAATCTGTCTCTGTCTCTTTAGGATGAGACGGGGATTCACATTCTCTACGAATGCGTCGGTTTGGCAAGGCAGAAACTGTCCCATCTAAGTAAGCAGCGTGACTCCTTGCGTTATATGAAGTAAAAAGTCTGAAGAGTCATAAGAAGCCTACACATACAGTAATAGGCTGAAAAGCCAAGTACAAGCCTAAGTAAAGGTTTCAGTGAATCGTGGCGTAATAATTATCGTATACATTATTTATAATTGCTGTTTTATGCACAGGTCCCTCTTTTGCTATTATTTGGAATCCAAATCTTTAAATAAAGTTTTGGTTGTAAAGATGGAGATTCGTGCTATTAGCGGGCATTGGGCATTATTGGTCGTAGTGCTTTTTTAGCTATATTTTATTAAAATAATTTGTTAAAAATAAACAAACGATTGTGAGCACACAAAGAAAAAATATTTGTACTATGGCACTATTGTGAATATTTGATTTTAACTAACACTGCATTACCGGCAGTTGCTAACATTCGCCAGATGCAGCGCAAGCGCGTGTAAGTTTTTATTGATAGATGATTGATAGAACAGCTGGTTTCTGTTGATATTTGATATGAGACTATTGTATTTTGTTGCGCAAGATGCGCAGGGGTCCAGCTAGTAATAATTTGATTTATCGAACAGTTGTAGGTCGCCACAAATCAATAGGTATCAATTGCCAAGATAGATAATATGGTTAGCATATTTACGTTGTTGATGGTAACTAGTTGTTTATTTTATTTAAATTTATTTAGAGTGTTCATAGTCCAACAAGCGTTGCGTGAAATGTTTATTTTTGATTTTAACAATTTTTGCGCCAATATTTCATATTCTTTAGTTCGCTTTCAATTATCCAAATACACTTGATTGAGCCTGTATTTATTTTGAATATATATACATACATATGTATATCATTTTATTTATTTTGCAAATCGTTAGTCTTCATTTGGTTTTAGGTCACTTGCAATTTGACTTTGATATGTATGATAGCTCATATTTGTTCAGCCAGTACATGTGTACTGATGGGCTTGTCCCACAAAGGCTTTCATATTTCGCAAATATCCTACAACTGCATATCCTTTTTCATATGTGTTTACTTAAGCATGATGCCTCGTGTTTATTTATACTTTTCGCAATAAAAAAAAAATGAATTAATAAATATAAAAAGTTTGCAATTCCTAAGGGACGATTTGTGATTGAATTTTCTTATTTTTTAATGCGCATTTGGTTTTTTTTATTAATGTGTTTGTGTTGTTTAGGTTATATTTGTAGTTTTTTTTTTTCGTTTTTGATTTTCTTTGGCTTGTTGAAATGTTTGGCTTACTTTGTGCGTTTGTTTGGTTTGTGAATAATCCGCTTTCAACAACAACCCGTTCGCAGATAGATGAACATTAGGGTGATCCGCAAAAATAATATTTCCCATTATTTTCAGTCTCACCCCTTCAAATGGTAATACAAGGTAAAAAATATCACTTTTCAATGTTTGTCCTAATTGACGGAAATTAAGGGCTCAAAGCGGATCAATGTTGGGATTTCTCTATGGAGACTTAAAAAGTTAAAATTCAAATTATTGTTTTCTAATACCTTTAAGCGACAATACTATAGTTTTGGTCAAAATTGGAAATGGTTAAAGCGTATTGCACCTGTTATTGACTATTCTGGACCTTCTGTTATCGTTCGAATCGCTGAACTATTGAATAAATAGGGGAGTTTAGGATTTTGTGCAAATGGTCTAGCATCATTGTATTTGCAAACTGATGTAGTATTTTTACGCCAAAAAAATTATATGGCAAATATACAAAATCAAAAACGATAGTTTATTTTTTCAATTTTGAATAGCAAGTTAAAAACTGTTAAAACAAAACAAAATATGCAAAGAAAAAATATGAAACGAAGAAAAGCTCTTCACGATCTGTAGCTTTCATTTGCTGTAGCAATGTTTCCAACACCAAACTGAACTCCCTTAACAACTCAAATATTCATCATCATCATTTATTGGCACTAAACCGCCTAAGCGATTTTAGCCGTTTCGTAATAAGTTAAGAGAGGTCAAGTCTTCCTCCACCAGCTTCTCCCAAATCAGTGGAGGTCTCCGCTTTCCTCTGCTTCCAAACTGCGGTGTGGACTGAAAAAATTTCTTGACCGGAGCGTCTTCTTCCATTTGCACAATATGGCCTAGCTAGCGAAGCCTTTGTGTTTTGATTCGCTGCGCTATCATCATATCTGCGTAAAGCTCATACAGTTCATCATTATACCTCCTTCGACACTCGTCGTCGGCATCACGGACAGGGTCATAAATATTCCGGAGAACTTTTATCTCGAATATTCTAAGAGCCATACCATCTTCTCTCGACACAACTCAAATATTAAGTATAGTAAAATGTTCTTTATTTATAACACTACTATAGTAGTAGCAATTCACAATTCTGTGGCAATTTGAAAAAACAACGTAATTCGGGTTAGGATAATGACGATACATAGACCTGTATCTGATAGGCTAACCGCAATTCACCATTTCAACTTCCTATATTTTGTAGCAGCCATTTGGCGCTAGGGCTACGAGTAAGTAACGCATGGAGCTCTGTAACGGATTTCTGTTACGAAGCCAGAATATCACTTTTATCCTAACTCGAATTAGATTGTTTTTTCAAATTGCGACAGAATTAAATAGCTCGCGTGCTTCACTTAGTCTTAAAATCAAACTGATTTACTATTCCGTAGCTAGCGCTGATTTTATACTCATTTGCCATGCCATTGCTATGCATATCTGAGGTTTATATAATAGGCGCTATTTATTGCTGTGTATAGCTCTGGGTCTTATATTCACTGCTGCGTTCTTTGCATGCATATATGTGTATATGGCTGAGTAATATGCGATTTTATTGCTGTGTACATGAATGCTGTTTTCTATTTCATCTGCTTGTCTTGCTGTTGTTGTACATCATTTATTACTAGGGGCATGGTGACATATCGAATCTGCTCATATTTTATTTACTTATTTATCTCGTATTAATCTAGCAAATGTAAACATGATTCTACCGTTTGAAGGGGTGATACTGGAAAAAATTGCTTATTTGATAAAATAAGGACCACCCTTATGTACATATATACAAACATTGCCTGTAAGCACACCATTTCTAGGTTTTTTCCTATTTTCTAAAATTTCAAATTTAGTATTGAATTTTTTACTTTTGAGTCTACTAAATGGTATTTGCTTTAACCACTGGATGGTTTTAGTTGTAGTCAGTGATTTTGCGTGAGATTGATTATCAATTTGATTGATTGATTGCTTGATATTTAGATAAATGTGATTTTTTGTTGGTATTGAAAAGCATCTGTTTGTAACAATAAAAAGCGCAGAAAGGGGATGGTGATATGAAAAATAAAGACGCTTGTGGACATGTTGTGCTATCGAAATAATGTTTTCGAAAGATTTCACGCTTTTATAGAACGAGTCTCATATTAAATGGGCGACAGCCTCACATTGCCCCTCCAGTAGGTGTCGCAAAGAACAATGGCGATTGTTTCTTTCTTTGGCGGTTGTGCAACTTTAATGGAGGCCAGAGACTCAAATATATCCATGAACATACCGAATGGTGCGACCTTTTGAAGGCTGAAAGTACGGTTAAGTTATAGGCGAGGTGTCGTCAATGGTGCGATACCTAATTAACTAGTCAAAGTACAAAGCCAAGGTATCAACTTTTCTAACCGAGAACTCGTCTTATGTATTCGGAATATATATACGACCGATCTATTCAACTCTTGATACATACGAAACCATATAGTGAAATTTGAAGCTTCAATTCAATAAATTGAAGATGATATTGTAACGATTTTACTGAAATTCCTCTTATTTGCCCTTCTGCTAAGTTCGTATCGCTAAACTGTTGAATAAATAACTCCAATATTGAATAATGGCCTTTATTAAAGTACTTCACAATAACACTCAAACTGTGCAACGAATAGCTTGCTTAATAACCAAACTTATTGATAGCTCAAATGAAACTCTACTATTCAAAATAATACTGCTATTGCTCGCTAGGTATCGTCTTAATCGAAACTGCTTGACAACTCAAATCAAACTGAATTCTAGCGCCTCTACAATTGTCGCCTTTTATACTCTTTGATTTCAACCTTCGTATCTTCTAGGCGCTTCCAGAATCTACTAGTCCAGCAGCTCTCAAACTTCTCAGCTGTAACTACAATTGCACAATTTTATAGTTTTTCTCATTGCATACTTATAGGAGTATCTCAGATATATTCATGTGTTTGTGCATTGAGTCTCCGCTGCTCGTGTACGTACATGGTACATATGTGTAGACGCAATTATTGTTTCGTTTATGTAGATACATAATAATTGATCTATGGATGTGAATTCACGTCACTGCTTAGCATCGGCTTAGAGATGGCAGCACTCCTTAGTTTTGCTAATATTCGTAACAATATGATAAAAATCCTCTTTTCTGAAAAGTCGTTTATACGATGATATATGCTTTAGTGATCCGATCCGGCCCGTTCCGAAAAATGTCTAATCGGTCGTCCAAAATATACCCGCTCATCAAATTTTATGAAGATATCTCAAAAATTGAGGGACTATGTAGTTTGCGTTCACACAGATAGACGGACATGGATAAATCAACTCAGCTCGTCATCCTGATTATTTTACTGTCTTTATTGGTAGGTCTATCTCTTCTCCTTTAAGGACTTACATATTTGAGATTCATTTTCATAAAAAGTATAAGAAGTTTTCCTAAGCGGGGTCGTCCTCGTTACTGGTTTGATAAACCTTTGAGATGTATATAGTGTTGTTTCGATACCACCTTGTACTCGTACTTGTTTTAAAGGACCTGTATTGTTTTAAAGGATCGCGGAAAGAACCGATAACAAAAAATGTGTCGAGAGAAAGTACTCAAGAGAAAGTACTGAAAATAAATCCGTTACTTCCATATAAAAGCAACTCACTCAAATTAGCAATTGCGTCGTAACCATGGATTTTTTACGTGCTTTAATGATTTTCCCTATTATAAAAACTTTGGACAAAGATGAAAACAATCCTTTAAATCTGTTCAAAATGTATGTACATTGGTTTATTTGCTAATAACTTTAGGACCGTCAAAATGAGTTAGGTTCCGGATTCTCAAGACTGAAAACGCTTCTTTAAAGAGCAAAGTAAAAACAATATCTTTTCAGTGCACCAAATGAACGATAGTAATAAGAGCGGACGGCAATTTTCACAAAATCTATCATTTAAACAAAATTTCTTCACGAGGAGGACTGAAAATGGAACTTATAAGTGCCGCTTCAAACGCAGTATATCTACTTTTAACATAGTCTTCAAGATATGCCGGACACTGAAACGGTAAGAGAATCGACACGCACCATCTTTTTGTGGACTTCAACGCAGGTTTAGTTAGCACATTATGGAGTTGCTGGTATGATGTTTGTCTACATTTAAATTCCCTGCAGCGAATAAGGTTTTGCCAAAGACTTTGGGCAGCAGCTCCATAGGGATTGTCCTAGCCATTCGAAACCAGACTTCAGTAAAGGCGACTCCAGAAATCTAGTGTAGAACATACTCCTTCTTTGAACTGAGTAAGTGAAAAGTTAAGTTCCCTCTCGATGAAAAAAATTCACGCTCCACGAGTCCCTCATTGTATCTGTCCTGATGTATGGAATTACGGACGGTGTTGAGGGATGATGGGATGGTTCTTGGAGTGTTCGAGAAAGATGGTCTCAAGATTAGTTATAGTATGGTTGGGTAGTTCGTGGAATGTTCGATAGAAAAGTTCTCAGGATGATTTGTGGAAGATTAATGAGCTGTGGAGGCTTTACGAAGATATGAAAAAAAGGCCCATAGATACTGCTGGCTAGGTCATGTTAGACGACTGGATGAAGACGATTCGGCACAAAATTGGATTCCCAAATCCTGTTTTCTTTTTTGCATAAAAACCTGTTCCCCTACAGAAGAAATATCTAACAATTGCAGTGAAATACATTAAAGTTAAATGAACCTGACTGAAATGTAAATAAATAGCGTAGAGCTAGAAAAGTAATGGGGAAAGGAAGTATGAGTAGAAAACGCGAAACAAACAGTGCATAAAATGCGTTAAAAGCGTGCGACATGACGACACTGCGAACGGGCATCATTAGTATTTATAGTAATGGAAGATCAAAGTGAAAAAGTAAAATTCAAAAATCAAATACAAATTGCAAGAACAACAAAAACATAAAGTACAATACGCACCACAGTACAGCGACAACAAATCAACCAACAAATACGTGTACTACAAAGAGCGAATAAATAGCAAAACGCGACGGCAGCAGTGGGTGCGATCACAATAGCAACAAAGGCACCGCAACTCATGTGACGAAAATAAATGGTGGGTATTCTGGGTAGAGAAATAGGTGATGTGTCGCTTTTAGGAGTGTGGTTAAATATCTTATATATTATTTATAATTGCTGTTTTTATGTACAGGTCCGTTTTTCGCTCTTATTTGGAATCCAAATCTATATATAAAGTTTCGGTTGTAAAGATGGAGATTCGTGCTATTAGCGAGCTTTGGGCATTATTGATCGTAGTGCTCTTGTTTAGCTATATTTTATTAAAATAATTTGTTAAAAATAAACGATTGTGAGCACACAAATAAATCTACACATATGTATGTACTATGGCACTATTGTGAATATTTTATTAGAACTAACACTGCATTACCGGCAGTTGCTAACATTCGCCAGATGGCAGCGCAATCGCATGTAAGTTTTTATTGATATATAATTGATTGATAGAACAGCTGATTTCTGTTGATATTTGATATGAGACTTTGTATTTTGTTGATTGCACATAAACTGAAAAATCAAGTTGAATCTACTATTCTCTCAGGAATTGGGTCTCCTTAGTACGTACCCTGTCTTTATGTCAAGAACTGCATGGTGTATCCAGGGTTGCCAGATTTTCAGAGAGCGATATCAATATTTTGGCGCCAAAACCACATAATTTCCAGTTGCTTTTCGATTTCTTTTAAATGTTGCATTCAGTATTTCTGTGAAGTTGGAATACACAAACTCGCAAAACAAAAACTGTAGTACTGAGTAGGTTTCATATAGTTCTGGAGTTCTTGATAGGAAAAAAAAACTTTACCTTTTTAGTTAAAAAAAAAGTATTTGATATTTGTGCATGCCAACTAGACGTAGCATTAAATAAAAAATTTTAAAATAAGTAAAAAAAGTTGTTTTGAATAGATTTTTAAAAGTTTTGGTGTTCCTCTAAAGGATAAAAAGTTGTGCAAAATATCCCCAATAATCACGTTTTTTCAAAAAAAAGTAAGATTTTACCAATCCTTCAAAATTAAGAAAAAATTGGTGTTCTGAGTAGCTTTTAAATAGTTGCGGAGATTTTGAAGAGGAGTATGTTGGTGTCTGCGTAAAGCTCGTACAGCTCATCATTAAATCTTCTTCGGTACTCGCTGTCGGCAACTCGTGGGGATCCGCAAACCTATTGAATATTTTTGCTCTCGAACACTGCCAGAGACACCTCATTTGGTATTGTCATGAACCTTGCTGCTACGCCATATATTAGGACGGGTACGATAAGTGATTTGTAGAGCATCATTTTCGTTTACCGAGAGGGGATTTCACTTTTCAATTGCCTAGGTAGTCCAAAGAAGCATTTATTGGCAAGAGTGATTATTCGAAGGATTTTAAAGCAGTTGTTTGTTGGTTGCAATAATGCTGGTTCACAAATAAACGAAGTGTTTTGCAATTTGAAATTATGGCTGCCAACAGTGGCGTAACCAAGTCAAGGCCCAAATGCGCTGACTCTTTGCTTAATGACAGCACGTACTTCGATTTATCTTCATTGACCATCAAACCCATCTGTACTGCATCTTTTTCCAGTTTGGAGTAAGCAGAATTACGGCGCGGGTGTTCATGCCAATGATGTCAATGTCGTAAGCACACGTCAGTAATTACACGATTTTAAAGAATATTGTTCCAGAGTATTTAAGTTATGCAGCTTCAAAATAAAGAAATCGCACGATAGAGGCTCACCCTGTCTGAAAACTCGTTTAGTTTCAAACGGTTAAGCCGAGCTTATTTTCGTGCACCGAAACAAAATTCAGACATAGCGGCATATAGCAGCTCCTTTTCGTGCTGTCGAAGGCGGCTTCGAAATTGACGAAGAGGAGGTGTGCATGAATTCTTTTTCGCGGGGTTTTCCAAGATTTGACGCATAGAGAACATCGTCGATGGTAAATTTACAATCCGCACTGATAAGGTCTAATCAGTCGATTTACAGTGGGCTTCAATATTTCGCACAATATGTATGCGATACTAAGAGGGCTGATTGCGCGATAGTTATTACAGTTTGAAGGAGCCGTCTTCTTGTGTAATCGGCAAAGAGTTTTTACATTCCATTCGTCAGGCATGCACTCGTCCGACCATTTTTTGCAGAGATACTGATGCATGCGCCTTACCAAGTCCTCGATACCTAATTTGAATAGATCCGCAGGAAATCCATCAGCACCAGTGGCTTTGTTGTTTTTTAATACGGTTATTGATATTCTGACTTTGTTATAATCGGGGGCGCTTGGGCTCGTCATCCCTTGACGGCACAGCGCTGTCTCCATTTAGGAGGCAAGAGAAGGATCTCTCCATAACCTAAGTATTTTCTGGACGTGGGTTACAAGTTCCTCAATGTACATAGACAAAAGAGATCAGTCACAAATCACTCTTTTAAGGAACTTATTTAACGAGTTTTTGCAGGGGACTCCAAAGATCGCAAAAATTGTGTGGAGTAAGAGTGGAGCTCGCTACATATTCTTAATTATTTAAAGGTAATACCTAATATTTGGTTAAAAGATTCCACACATGGGGTTATTTAGGTGTGATATGTTGAAGGAGTGGAAGTGGGAACGGTAGTGAGAGTAGAAGTGGAAGTGAGAATGAAAGTCGGCAAAGGGAAGTGGACTTTTCAAATATAGGTCGGAAAAACGTCTGCCGGGTACGCTAGTTTTATATAAACTTGCAAAACCCTGGAAATCTGGATTTAAGGTTCCATTTCAGATTTTGTACCCAACTAAATCTGTGTATGTCAACGCAAACAAAAAGTACCATCTGATTGGCATCTTTGTAATCAAGTTGAAATGATACAACTTGAAGTTGAAGGATTTATCTATTTCGGTAGCAAAATCACAGTTTTAAAAAAGCCTTAGGTAATAAATCCCACTAAACGGTCTCAGTTTTATGATGAAAACATCCCAGCGGGTTAGGGGGCTCAGAATATACCCGCAGAAGGGATGCCTGTCTTAAGAGGTGACTGAAATACCTAAATGATTCAAGAAGCGGTGGAGCCCAACCCTTTGAAGGGGTTGCCAGCGCAATTTATAGCTTCTGCAACCCAATTGCCAACCTTACCCGTGGAGAATCCTGTTTTTTTTTTAGCAGCCGAGGAGGTGGCGACCACAAGGTCCATGGAACTAGGGGGGTGAGGTATGACCCTGAGGGTTCAATGTGATCATATTAAATCCCGAGATGATCGGGCTTGTACCTTAATTGTGCTTGTTACCGCAACGCATCAGATCTATATCCGGAAAAGGACCGTCAACATCGATAACACTCCACAAAACCTTCGGGGAGTGTTTTTATCGCTACAACAGCAACAACATAGTGAGCAAGCATTTGAAAATTAAAATTAAAATTAGTCACTTCGAAAGACCGGGAAAATGCAAAGATAAACATATCTGTGATAAACCGAATTAATTTAGTTGGTTAACCGGTAATATAATCTTTGCCATAATATATATGTGATATATAGTATTGTAGAGAATATAAGCATCACTATGCGATCCACTATGTTAGTAAATAATCACAACAACAAAAAAATTTAAGCAAGACACACTTGTGTACATGAAACATCAATCATCATTTTCACACATACATAGAAGGCGACGAGGAACATTTCACACACATACTCAGCAGCTTAAAGCGAAGACATTATCTCACATACACATATGTAGTCATCAGCTAAGAGTTGTTACTCACACATACACTCGCATATAACTAAAAAACCAAGCGAGAGATCCAACACTTCTAGAAGGTGAAACTCTAGACCTTAGGAGAAATATGCGAACGAGGCAACAGAGAGTATAAAAGCAGCGCAAGCTGAGGAATGACGAAACAATTTGATTTAAATACGCTATTAGTTGTAAAGTATAATTTTTAAGTAGGTCTCCCAAAGTAGTCTAAATAAAGACCATTTTGCAATATTGAATATTGGAGTTATTTATTCGACAGTTCAGCAATTCGAACGTCAGCAGAAGGTGCAAAACAACCAGGATTTCCCTAAATTTGTTACAGTATATATACATATATAATGATAATCGTCATAATCCACTGATTCATTACACGCCTATAAGAATTGTGAAGGCGCTAATCGCCTAGAAGTATGCAATGCAGCGTTCCATTTCCCAATATAGCCAAATATTGACATACCAACTGAAACATTTAGATAATTCATATTGTGTACTAAATATTGGCTCTTGAAGCTGATAGAGACATTCGCATCACGAAGTAGCGATTTCCTTTCCATTTGGCAAAGATTTGATTTATTTGTGTCGCGTTAAATGCCGCTACACGGCATAGAACTGCAAATAAAGTGCATACGTGATTAAGATGATATGCGGCGGTTATTGCTTTTGTTGTATTGTGGTACTGATAAACAAATCATTTATATGCACTACCGCACATGTTGAGCAATTATTTACATTTAATTGTGTGTTAAGTGCGTTCAACATCTAACCACCAACATTTTAAGATGAGTTAACATACAATAAATTACTAATTTGTATGTTACATATTATTGTTGTTGGGTTTGTTGTTGTTGTTATATGCAATTTAAGCGGTGACGATATGGAAATTATATGACATGCAACTTAGTTCCTGTTCTACTAAATTTGATGTCCGGCTGCATTGCCAGCGTATGAGCGCGAAATTTAATTGATTTTGCCATAAGCGCCTAAATTTTGCGAATTTAGAATTTATGTTAATGTAGGTAGGTATAAGTATGTCCTTGTAGGACAATTCGAAACGTTAGACGCATATACTTTAAATTTGTTGTTGTTATTTTTGATTTGGTTGCAGTATTAAGCCCAACTCAGCAATCACATCAATTTATAAATTAGGTGTTAACATAATCGCGACTTACAACGTTCCGAAACACACACGACACGACCAAATCCTGACAAAAAAATTCCGACAAAAATCCTGACAGTATGTAAATTAGGAAATGATACACGGTAGCATGAAAAATACACATCTACCCGACCCAACCCTGGCTACGCGATCGAAGCATTGCTGCGCAGAACACCTTTCTGCGTAGGCGGTTTTCAGCTGCGCCTCACTAACTTCTCACCTAACCCACTTAAGCGATTCAACACCGACTACGCCATCCACAGTATTTCTTCGCAGAAAACCTTGCTGCGTAGGCGGCCTTCGTCCGCGTTTCAAAAAAAGTAGCACTTAGCCGATTCATCACCGGCTACGCGATACACAGTATTTTTGCGCAAAAGCTTTTTTGTGTAAACGTAATACGTAACAACGAAATTTTAGTAAATTTGTCTGGATTATGGGCTGTCGGGATTTTGCCTTGTTCGGTTATTATGTTATCAGGATATTATCTTCTCGGGATTTTGTTATGTCTGTCTTGTGTCTTTTCGGGATTTCTGAAAATTGTCAGAATTATATACTGTCGGGATTCGAAAGTCAGGACTTTGTGGTGCACCCTTAGACTTTAATATGAAACTCCGAGTAACTTACCGATATCAATTGGATTGAGTTATAGAGTCTGTCAGGATTCGAAAGTGAGGACTTTGTGGTGCACCCTTAGACGTTAATATGATACTCCGAGTAACTTACCGTTCCCAATTGGCTTGAGTTACAGAAGGCTCCAAAGCTTTGGAATGTAGACAAAGTTACCTCCATTACAAGAGTAGTAAAAACGTTCTCAATATTGTTGCGAATATTAGCATCACTATGCTGTGAGTAAACAATCACAACAACAAACATAGCAAGCAGCACTCTTATGTACATGTACACATTAAGGCAGCAACACTTACGTACATAGAAGGCGATGAAGAATATCTCACATACACATATTTAGCCATCAGCTAACAGCAGAAGTTGAAACTCGAACATACATACGCATATGGCTAGTAGAAAAGCATAACCTACATAATATACATGTATATAGCTGGTAACCAAGCATGAGATACAATTGTTCTCGAACATATTTTCGCGAATTGACTAGACCTTAAGAGAAATGGGTGAACGAAAAAAACCAAGAGTATAAAAGCAGCGCAAGCTGAGGAGTCAGTAATCAGTTCGATTTAAACACGCTATTAGTTGGAAGTGAAGTATAGTTGTGAAGCATAAAGGTGGATCAGGGTTGACTCTAGAATGCGTTGTTACGATATGTGTATCAAATGAAAGGTGTTAATGAGTATTTTAAAAGGGAGTAATCCTTAGTTCCATATGTGGACAGCGTTCCGAGATATCGCCATAAAGGTGGACCAGGGGTGACCCTAGAATTTGTTTGTACAATATGGGCATCAAACGAATGGTGTTAATGAGTATTTTAAAAGGGAGTGGGCCTTAGTTCTATAGGTGGATGCCGTTTCGAAATATCGCCATAAAGGTGGACCAGGGGTGACTCTAGAATGTGTTTGTACGATATGGGTATCAAATTAAAGGTATTAATGAGGGTTTTAAAAGGTAGTGGTGGTTGTTGTATAGGTGGTCGCCTTTTCGAGATATCGCCATAAAGGTGGACCAGGGGTGACTCTAGAATGCGTTTGTACGATATGGGTATCAAATGAAAGGTGTTAATGAGTATTTTAAAAGGGAGTAATCCTTAGTTTCATAGGTGGACGCCGTTTCGAGATATCGGCATAAAGGTGGACCAGGGGTGACCCTAGAATTTGTTTGTACAATATGGGTATCAAAAGAAAGGCGTTTATGAGTATTTTAAAATGGAGTAATCCTTAGTTCCATAGGTGGACGCCGTTTCGAGATATCGCCATAAAGGTGGACCAGGGGTGACCCTAGAATTTGTTTGTACAATATGGCTATCAAACGAAAGGTGTTAATGAGTATTTTAAAAGGGAGTGGGCCTTAGTTCTATAGGTGAACGCCGTTTCGAAATATCGCCATAAATGTGGACCAGGGGTGAATCTAGAATGTGTTTGTACGATATGGGTATCAAATTAAAGGTATTAATGAGGGTTTTAAAAGGGAGTGGTGGTTGTTGTATAGGTGGTCGCATTTTCGAGATATCGCCATAAAGGTGGACCAGGGGTGACCCTAGAATTTGTTTGTACAATATGGGTATCAAAAGAAAGGTGTTAACGAGTATTTTAAAAGAGAGTAATCCTTAGTTCCATAGGTGGGCGCCGTTTCGAGATATCGCCATAAACGTGGAGCAGGGGTGACCCTAAGATTTGTTTCTACAATATGGGTGTCAAAAGAAAGGTGTTAATGAGTTTTTTAAAAGGGAGTAATCCTTAGTTCCATAGGTGGACGCCGTTTCGAGATATCGCCATAAAGGTGGGCCAGTGGTGACTCTAGAATTCGTTTGTGCAATATGGGTATCAAACGAAAGGAGTTAATGAGTATTTTAAAAGGGAGTGGGCCTTAGTTCTATAGGTGGACGCCTTTTCGAGGTATCGCAAGAAAGGTAGGCCAGGGGTGACTCTAGACTTTGTTTGTACGATATGGGTATCAAATGAAAGGTGTTAATGAGTATTTTTAAAAGGGAGTGGGCCTTCGTTCTATAGGTGTTCGCCTTTTCGAGATATCGCCATAAAGGTGGACCAGGGGTGACTTTAGAATATGTTTGTACGATATGGGTATCAAATGAAAGGTGTTGATGAGTATTTTAGAAGGGCGTGGGGCTTAGTTCTATAGGTGGACGCCTTTTCGAGATATCGCCATAAAGGTGGACCAGGGGTGACTCTAGAATGAGTTTGTACGATATGGGTTTCAAATTAAAGGTATTAATGAGAGTTTTAAAAGGGAGTGGTGGTAGTTGTATATGTGAAGGCGTTTTCCAGATATCGACCGAAATGTGGACCAGGGTGACTCTGAACATCATCTGTTGGATACCGCTAATTTACTTATATATGTAATACCTGCCAAGATTTTAAGGGTTTTTTATTTCGCCCTGCAGAACTTTTTCATTTTCTTCTACTTAATATGGTAGCTGTCACAACCATTTTATAAAGTTTTTTCTAAAGTTATATTTCGCGTCAATAAAACAATCCAAGTACCTTACCATGTTTCATCCCTTTTTTCTTATTTGGTATAGAATTATGGCATTTTTTTCATTTTTCGTAATTTTCGATATCGAAAGAGTGGGCGTGGTCATAGTCGGATTTCGTTCAATTTTCATACCAAGATAAAGTGAGTTCAAGTAAGCACGTGAACTAAGTTCATTAAAGATATGTCGATTTTTGCTCAAGTTATCGTGTTAACGGCCATGCGGAAGGACAGAGGGACGAATGTGTATAAAAACTGGGCGTGGCATCAACTGATTTCACCCATTTTTACAGAAAACAGTTAACGTCATAAAATCTATGCCCCTACCAAATTTCAAAAGGATTGGTTAATTTTTGTTCGACTTATGGCGTTAAAAGTATCCTAGACAAATTAAATGAAAAAGGGCGGAGCCACGCCCATTTTGAAATTTTATTTTTTTTTTTTGTATTTTGTTGCACCATATCATTACTGGAGTTGAATGTTGACATAATTTACTTATATACTGTAAAGATATAAAATTTTTTGTTAAAATTTTACTTAAACAATTTTTTTTTTTAAAGTGGGCGTGGTCCTTCTCCGATTTTGCTAGTTTTTATTAAGCGTACATATAGTAATAGGAGTAACGTTCCTGCCAAATTTCACCATGATATCTTCAACGACTGCCAAATTACAGCTTGCAAAATTTTAAATTCCTTCTTTTAAAAGTGGGCGGTGCCTCGCCCATTGTCCAAAATTTTTCTAATTTTCTATTCTGCGTCATAAGCTTAACTCATCTACCACGTTTCGTCGCTTTATCTGTCTTTTGTAATGAATTATCGCACTTTTTCAGTTTTTCGAAATTTTCGATATCGAAAAAGTGGGCGTGGTTATAGTCCGATATCGTTCATTTCTGAGATGAGTGCTCAGGAACCTAAATACCAAATTTCATCAAGATACCTCAAAATTTACTCAAGTTATCGTGTTAACGGACGGACGGACATGGCTCAATCAAATTTTTTTTCGATCCTGATTATTTTGATATATGGAAGTCTATATCTATCTCGATTCCTTTATATATGTACAACCAACCGTTATCCAATCAAACTTAATATACTCTGTGAGCTCTGCTCAACTGAGTATAATAATCGGAATCCCCCAAAATTGGTTACAATACGAACTTCGGCATGTCAAATTTGTCTTCGCATAGGAGTAGCAGTTAGCATCGCATCATGTCTGTTAGGAAGGCAAACCTAATAAAACTGTCATCCTTATTATTTGGGAAATTGGAAAAAAGTCACTCCAGCAAAAAGAACCGGTGCGCTTTGTCAACAATTTCGCAATATTATACTAGCATTTTTCGAATAATCTTGACACATGGACTTAGTAAGAGCTCCTGCGATTATTTGTGACAGCGAAAGGAAATATAATGTTTTTTCTGGAAAGAGCTAGAAGCCAAAACGGATTTTAAGATTTGTGGATGACGTCGATTAGCTCAGCGCCACTTGCAGCATTGCGCAGAACAGCACTGCTGTGATCTGTAGTACGCAATCTAGAAACTAAAAAATATCAATTATCAATTCAATTGCTTAAATAAAGGCTACATCCCAAAGAGTGACGTGGCTAAACAGTATGAAGGTTTTTCCGTCCCAAATGCGGAACTTAAGAAGATACTAGTCTCATAAACCCACTACGAGTAAACTCTTTTGAAGCGATTTCTGAGTGAATTCTGGAACAACAGGCTTGGAAATCCACAGGGAACCGTTGTCTAAAAAAAAATAATTTCCTTTGAAGGAACTCTATGTTTTTAAGGTAGAAGCAGAATAATTTAGAACTTCGTTGAATAGCCATTAGAATTCGTATTATGGTTGAAAATTTTCGTAATAGCGCCCTCTATGTAGCCTTATAGAATCAACTCCCACTGCACAATAAATACCACTGACAGCTTAGTCGAGAATTATGTATATCATATTTCCTAAAGGGTCATTGTGTAGGTATATGTATAAAGTGGCAATATCAGCTCAGTAATAGGCAATTTAATATGAATTTATGCTAAAGATGCTTTGCATTTGCGCTGATAAGCAAACATTTTCAGTATGAGCCATATTGATTATTTACGATTTCAGCAAGCATAACCGTAAACCTGATTACGAACGTCCATACATACATATTTGGAAAGATTAGATACATTAATTGGGATTACTTGGCATAATTTTATCAATTTATCGTCTTAAGCAATTAAGTTTTTTATATTCAATGTATGTATTTGCGATGCCAGCACTTCAAAGATTACTTCTTGAAATAGAGAAACTTTAGAATGAAAAAGTAGATACTTTAAATCACAACATACTTAAATAGACTGAAATACTTTTTCCCTCGGAGCTTTTAAGAACAGCCCAATAACAAAGGAGGGGACGATGAAGTTGGATGCAGGATTTCGAGAACTTAGGAAGTTTCTGAGTGTAGGAAATAGTGTATAGATTCCAAAAATATCACCACACCTTCTGGAGCCTATTAGTTTTGTACACCTTGTAGTAACTGTACAAAATACTGAATTTCTTGAAAAATAGCTCACAGTCCCGTTAAATAGCGAAACAATACTTCTCCAGCCTTTGAGAATCATATTTCTCAAGTTGATATCCAACATGATTATGTTGTTGTTGTGGTTGTTGTAGCAATAAAAATACTCCCCGCAGGCCTTGGGGAGTGTGATCGATCTTGATTGTCCTTTGCCGGATGCAGATCCGGTACGTTCCTGTAACAAGCAGCAATAAGGTACTAGCCCGACGGGAATGCTTTAGTATGGCCACATAAAATCTTCTAGGCTATACCGCCCTCCCACCCTCTAAATCCGTGAGGAACTTGGGGTCGCCAGAACCTCGGCTGTCAATGAAACAGGATTCGCCACGGGTAGGTGAGGTTGAAAGTTGGGTTGGAGAAGCTATATATTGCGCTGGCAACACCTTGAGAGGGTTGCGCTACACAACCCTTGAATCAATGTGGTATTTTAGTCGCCTTTTACGACAGCCATACCTACCGCGGGTATATTCTAACCCCCTAACCCGGGGGCGGGTGGATATCTAAATCGTCTTTATTCTAGAGTGAGCGTCGTCGTTAAAAAATTTTCCTCAGACCTAAACATAACACTAATAACCATAAGCCTGCTTAATTGCAAAGTGACTCTAACTTATCCTAAATTAGGCTTGCCCATTTTTTAAATTTTCTTCTATTAGATGTGAGCAATGCCACGCATAATCTCAAAATTTAAAAGAGTTCTTATTTATTTTTAAATTTTTGTGCTTTGTTTTACCGTATCACTTTTGAGGTGAAATATCAGTATAATTTAGTTATATACCGTAGTGATGTTACGTTGTTACCGTTAGAGCTAGATAACCTTTTTGTTAAATTAGCGTAGGCACCAACCGATTTTGGTAATTGAGTATGGTGTATATACTAGCAAGAAGGACATCCTCAATGGCTTTTGATTTATGGCTTGCAAATTTTGAGTTTCCTTCCTTTAAGTGTGGGCAGTGCCACGCCATTTTCCAAGATTTTACCAAGTTTATATTAAGTCAGGCAATATTATTAAGTTTCATCCACTTATCGGTATTTGGTAATGAATTATAGTTCCATTTCGATAAAGATTTTTTTTAAAGTGGACCTGGTTGTCAACTCAATCTCTTCATTTTCACAAAATATATACATATTGTGGCAAATATCAGCATCACTATACTGTTAGTAAATAATCGCAACAAAAAAACACTGCAAGCGGCAACACTTATGTAAAAGGCAACGATGAGATATCTCACAAACACACATGTAGACATAGTTAGTTGCTCACACATACACACGCATATGGCTATAAGAAAAGCATAAACTACAAATATATGTACATGTATATAGCTGGAAACCAAGCATGATATACAATTATTCTCGAACACATTTTCGCGAAATGGAGAAATGGGTGAACGAGAAAACCGAGAGTATAAAAGAAGCGCAAGCTGAGGAATCAGTAATAAGCTTTATTTAAACACGCTATTAGGTGCGAAGTAAAGTATAATTGCACTACCCCCAAAGTAGTATAATTGAGGCCATTTTGCAATACTGAATATTGGAGCTATTTATTCGGCAGTTCAGCGATACGAACGTTAGCACAAGATTTCAAATAAGCGCAATTTCCCAAAATAGTTACAATATAATAACTATTTTAAGGATAACCTTCATGCCAAATTTCAGCATGAAATCTTCAATGGCTTTTCATTTACGGCTACCAAAACTTTACAATTTTATTCTTTTAAAGGTAGACTGTGCCGGGCCAATTTTGAAAGATTTTATTATAATTTTATTTTTCTTCATAAACTCAACCAACATTTCAATTTTCGTTGCTTTATCGGATTTTGGTAACGAATCAACGCAATTTTCCTACTCTTCGTAACTTCTATATCTAGTTCTTTTAAAGTAGGCGTGCTCGCCAACCTGTTCTATTCTTTTCGCAATGTATATATATATAATAGCGTTTTCTTTTCTGAAATAAATTGTTGCCTAAGGAAATGGTAAAACCGTAATAGAGTTACTCCTACCCTATCCTAGTGCATACAAAGAACATTTCAACTCACCATATTCACTCATATTAAAGAGTATATGTGGAAATTAAGAGCGAATTGACGGTTTTATAGAGTTGCACTGCCACACCGCCATTTTATACAGGGTAAAAGTGTAACGCTTTTGCGTTGCGAGCAGGCAACAATTTTCACAAAAGAACGAAATACCTCGTAAAGGCGTTGCCTTTTTTTTAGAATAGAACAACTACCCTTGCGCGGCGTACAAAAAGCGTAACACTTTAGCCAGAAAAGAAAACGCTATAAGTTAGATAGAGTATGGAGCATGTTTCCATCTGATACACTACTAAACACGTTTTGATTAACTTTAGTCTCCAAGAATAAAATAGGCCTTTCCTAAAGTGAAATTTTCTCCTCATTCCGAATATGACATCCGTTTTCCTGTGGCAGATCTAGTTTCCGGGATATCGGCGAAAATATGAAAATTCCCATTTTTGCAGAACACTACTTCATATAGGTTCGGTAAAAATTTGTATTTTTCAATTTTTCGTTTCAAACTGTTGAATTATACATTATACTTATTCCCGTTAACATTTCTTGCCTTCACCTCCTTTCAGTATCTTCAGCAATTTGGCCAATATGCCAAAAAACGTTGAACAAATTTTAAGAAAAAAAAAGAAATTTGTATCAAAATTTCAGATTTAACCACTTTAAAATTGGAAAAATTCTATGGACGAAAAAAAGTTAGCCCTATTATGTTGAATGAAATTTAACTACGAAAATTTTAAGAATACCAGTGCAACAATCGGACGTGCCGTTAAGACTATAGCCCCGTTAACTTGCAAGCGTCTATCCTAAAATTTTAATATTAATTTGATACAATTGGCGAGACATTTCATTTGGTCAGTCGACCTTAGGGTCTAATAAATTTAAAAAGACATCAAGTAATTAATTGTCACTTCTGTTTGTTGTAAATTTTGTTTAGCAAATTGTAGTGCAAATTTATACATACTGTAACGAATTTACTGCAATTCCTCTTATTTGCAATCTTCTGCCAACGTTCGTATCGCTAAACTGTTGAATAAGTAACTCCAATATTGAACAATGGAAAAATGACCTTTACTAAAGTACTTCACAATAACACTTATACTTTGCAACGAATAGCTTGCTTAATAACCAAACTGATTGATAGCTCAAACGAAACTCTACTATTCAAAATAATACTGCTATGGCTCGCTAGATAGCGTCTTAATCGAAACTGCTTGATAGCTCAAATCAAACTGAATTCCAGCGTCTCTACATTTGCTGCCTTTTATACTCTCTTATTTTAACGTTCGCATCTTCTAGGCGCTTCCGGAATCTACTAGTTGACATTAGTTCTCAAACTTCTCAGCTGTAACTACAATTGCACAATTTTATAGCTTTTCTCATTGCATACTTTCAGGAGTATCTCAGATATATGCATGAGTTTGTGCATTGACTCTCCTCTGCTCGTATACGTACATGGTACATATGTGTAGACGCAAGTATTGTTTCGTTAATGTAGATACATAATGATTGATCTATGGATGTGCATGATATCACTGTTTAGGATCGGCTTAGAGATAGCAGCACACCTTAGTTTTGCTAATATTCGTAACACTGCCCTCCACCTAAGTCTGATCGTCCCAAATCTCTTGATCTAAACTCTGCTGGCATCGCCAAATGTGCCACTCTTCTATTTCGTGATTTCCCAATTGCTTGTATGCGGTAGATGACATCACTGATCGTCTTCACAACTCTGTACGGGCCTTCCCAACTGCACCGATATTTGGATCGAACACCTTTCCGCCGGTGAGGGTTGTATAGCAGTACCGAATCTCCCTCCCGGAAACCTTCCAAATTATTTTCCTTGTCGTACCTGTGTTTTATCTTACTACTCATTATCCTGGATCGTTGCCTCGCACTCTGTTGCTTGGCCAATGAACTACTTCGTAGTTTGGCTTGAAAATACCCTCGCATTCTTTCTCGGAAATTCGTTGCTTCGTTTTCGTGCGTCTTTTAGGTTTTGTCAATGCCAGTGTTTGTCTCGCAGGTACTTTTGATTTTGCTTTATTTGGCCCATTCGACTTATTAGCCTTTGCCTTTGACTTCCGTGGTTTTTGTCGAATCTTCTCCACCAGTACTCGATTACTACTGAATCCTTTCTGCAAACTGAAGTTAAGTGGTATATCCTGGTTATTATAACGCATCACCCTTTTCTGCATATCGATCTTGATGTCATGGTCAACCAAGAAGTCCACTCCGAATATGATTTCATCAACGATCTCCGCCACAACGAATTTGTGTAAAACCATGACCTTCCCAATTAGGACTTCACATATACTCGCCTGTGACCGTACGCAACCTTGCCCCAGGTAACGGTTTTACTCTCCTGTTGACTAAATCAGATCGAGTCAAGGAATGAGATGTGCCCGTATCTACAGTCAGTACACGCTCCTTGCCATCCACATTCCCTCTGACGGTAAGGCTGCTTGATTTCCTTCCAATTTGCGACACAGATATCACAGGACATTCAATAGCTGGAGCTAGCTCTCGATTTTTCCATCTGGCACGCTCTGCTCATCTCCTCCAGCTTTGCGTTTACGGCCACCCAAGTTGGAATTACCAGGACCAAGATCGCAATGACGTGCAATGTGACCGGGCTTTCCGCATTTGAAACATTTGATAACTTTTTCACTCCGCTTTTGCGATCCTTTCCGCGCCTCCAATATTGCGTCTACCCACTCTGGCCTTTCTACCTCAACACGGCGTGCTTTGAAAACTGGCTTACACAGAAGCGACGCTGTTTCCTGAATCAGAGCTTGTGACACCGTTTCTGCGAATGTTGGCTTTGGGTTTGCGTATGTAGCTCGCTTTGTTTCGACGTCCCGTATGCCATTTATAAAGCTCTGAATTTTTACTCTTTCGGTGTATTCCACCGGTGCGTCGGCATTCGCCAAATGTGCAAGCCTTTCGACATCTGACGCAAACTCCTCCAAAGTCTCATCAGTTTTTTGGTAACGGTTTTTCAATTCTATTTGGTGTATCTGCTTCCTGTGTTCGCTTCCGTATCGCCTCTCTAGAGCGCTCATCAATGTTTCGTAGTTGTTCCGCTCTTCCTCGGGAATAGTCTGTAGGATTTCAGCAGCAGATCCTTTCAATGCCACGAATATTGCAGCAACTTTATCTTCCGTACTCCAGTGGTTCACTGCTCCGGTTTTCTCAAACTGAAAGGTCCTAACAAGAAATTTGGTGTTCCAATGATGTGGACTGAACCCTTTAAACACGACCAGTGCTATTTTTGTGTGATAGACCTTAAAGGTAAAACGAGAAAAAAGAGGAAATTAATAAGTTATCCAAATGTGGCATCAGCTAAAAAACCAAAACTAGATGACCATATCTTACCCATACCCAGGCCGCCTATAAGTTTTGAAGCCTCAAGCGAAGGTAACTCCGAAGCAGATAATTCAGACAGTGAACAAGAAGGAGAGGCCCCACATCAAGTCTCACAAGCCGAACTTAATGACTTGGCCAGAGATTTGAAATTATCGAAATTTGATAGCGAACTTCTAGGATCTCGTTTGCAGCAATGGGCAGCCTGGGCCCTTCGACAATTACTTCCAAATTTCGAAATAGATACAAGACTTTCTCTTCTTTTTTTACTAAAAGTGAAAATATTTGTTACTGCAATGATGTTAAAGGTTTATTTGAAGCACTAAAATTAGAAAATAAAGTGGATGATTGGCGCTTGTTTATAGACAGTTCAAAGCATAGTTCAAAGCAGCATTACTCCATAAAGGAAATTCGTAATACCATTGGCACATTCTGGGTTAGTGTTCCCACTTACTTAAGCATATCCAATTTACTTGAACTCATTCAATATAAACTATTTAATTGGAAAATTTGTGCGGACTTAAAGGTAAGCAGTTTCGGTGGTACAATTTAAAATAAATAGTATATGAAATACATCCCAGATTGTAGCTATAATTCTCGGACTTCAAGGAGGTTTCACTAAATATTGCTGTTTTCTCTGTCTTTGGGACAGCCCTGCTAGAGAAATCCATTATATTCAGGAAAACTGGCCACCAAGAGCTGATTACAAGATAGGGACCTTCAATGTCGCAAACCAGCCTTTAGTAAATCCCGAACGAGTTATTTTGCCAGCACTTCACATCAAATTAATGAAATGAATTAATGAAAAATTTTGTAAAGGCTTTAAATAAGGACGCGCCATCCTTCCAGTACCTAACGAAATTTTTCCCTAAAATAACTCAAGCCAAATTAAGAGAAGGTATATTTGTTGGTCCGCAAATTAGGAAGTTGCTGAAAGACGAAAATTTTGCGAATCATTTATCATCAGTAGAAGCAGCGGCTTGGGACAGCTTTAAGCAAGTCGTTAGTGGATTTCTTGGCAACAACAAAGATCCCAACTATAGAGAGATGGTCAAAGCCTTGTTGAAAAACTACAGTGCTATGAAATGCAACATGTCCCTCAAAACGCATTTTTTGCATTCACATTTGGATAATTTTCCCGCAAACATAGGTGCTGAAAGTGATGAACAGGGGGAAAGGTTTCACCAAGACCTCATGATTTTTGAAAAGTGTTACCAAGGTTTTTGGAGTGAAGAAGTGATGGGAGATTATTGCTGGACAATAATACGGGAGACAAACCCAGAAAATTATAAACGGATAGTTAAGAGTACCCACGTCCCTCACTATTGAGCGCCAAGGTAAAATCGCTCAATTTGACTTATTTAAATGTAGATATGTATGTATTTAATGTTGTTGTCATTGTTGTTTTTTACTGAATTGCTGATTTATACTCACATTACTCAATTGAATACAATTTAACGTTTACACGTAAAACATAAAACGTTATAAAAAAATAAAAATGTAGTTTGAATAAAAATTGTCTCTATAAAAAATTGTAGGATAGACGCTTGCAAGTTAACGAGGCTGTAGTCTGAACGGCATGTCCGATTGTTATTCTGGTATGCTTAAAATTTTCGTAGTTAAATTATCTACAACATAGGAGGGCTATCTTTTTTTCGTCCATAAAATTTTTCCGATTTTAAAGTGGTTAAATCTGAAATTTTGTAAAAAATTTCTTTTTTTTCTCAAATTTTTTTCAACGTTTCTTGGCATAGTGACCAAACTACTGAAGATACTGAAAGGATCTGAAGGCAAGAAATGTTTATGGGAATAAGATAAAAATATAATTTAACACTTTAAAACGAAAACATGCAAAATACAAATTTTTGCCGTACCTATATTAAGAAGTATTCTGCAAAAATGGGAATTTTCACATTTTCGCCGATATCTCAGAAAATAGATCTGCCACAGGAAAACGGAGGTCATATTCGGAATCAGGAGAAAATTTTACTTTAGGAAAGGCCTATTTTATTTTTGGAGATTTTTTTTTTTGTGAGTAGTGATATCTTTAACTACTTTTGATTTATGGCTTTTTAAACCTTAAATTTTTTTCTTCTAGAAGTGTGCAGTGCCGTGCCCATTTTTCAAGATTTTAAAACTTCTTCCTATAAAAGTAGGAGGTGGCATGCCATTTAAAAAAAAAACATTTCCAAAATTTCTATCCTATATCCTATCTTTATCATAAAGCCAACCCACATAACAAGTTTCATCGATCTTTCGTAATGATTTATAGTTTTTTTTTCGAAGTTTTCGATATCGAAAAAGAGGGCGAGGTGATCGTGAGATTTCTCAGCTCTGTTCTGCACGCAGATATGCGAGTATACCAAACTTCATAAATATATCTAAATTTTTCTTCAAGTTATCGTGTTCACGGACTGACAGAAGGACATGGCTAAAAACATTTTTTTTGTTGCTGATAATTTTGAATAAAGGAAGACTTTAACTATGTCAATTCATTTATGCAATTACATACTACCGTTATTCAATCAAAGTTATAATACCCTTGTGTACAACTACATGTTGTGTGTAAAAATTTATACATTTTGTTTTTATTTTCACTAAAACGCTGCAGTAATCGATTTTTCGATATGAGTCTAATTAGAGAATCGCATTTGAGTAAAAGTTGAGAGCTTTCGTTTTCTGAATTTTGGAAACAGCTTTTTTTGACATATAAAAAAATTACTTTTTTGTTAAGAGTGTTATGACTCTCAAGTTGGGCCACTATTGAGAAACAACGCTGGAGACTTCGGATGTACGTAAGTTCGCAACTTGATCTCTTATATGACTAAAGCCTAAATGCTTACTGGGGTATTTCTGCGTAAAACACTTTTCTGTGTAAGCGGCCTTTGGTTGCGCTTCAAAGCCGGTCCAACACTGGCTACATCAGCGACTGTGAATGTTAGCACTCCTTTTATTTATTCAAAGTAATATTCAACGGAAAATATTTATTATTTTGCATTAAAATAAAAATGACTAGCCGGACCCGTGCGCATGTTGCGCAACAAAATACAAAAGTCTCATATCAGATATCAACAGAAATCAGCTGTTCTATCAATCAATCATCTATCAATAAAAGCGTACATCCGCTTCCGCTGCCATCTGGCGAATGTTAGCAACTGCCGGTAATGCAGTGTAAGCTCTAATAAAATATTCACAATAGTGCCATAGTATAAATAGATTTCTTTGAGTGCTCACAATCGTTTATTTTAATAAAATTTAGCTAAACAAAAGCACTACGACCAATAATGCGCAAAGCTCGCTAATAGCACTAATCTCCATCATTACAACCAAAACTTTGTTTTTAGATTTGGATTCCAAATAAGAGCGAAAAAAGGACCTGCACATAAAAACAGCAACTAGACATAATATATAAGCATGTCTAATGGAAAGCCAACCTCCGGATTATCACACGTCCTTACTTATTTAAAATCGTAATAAGAAACGAAGTTTAATGTAGCATTAGTATGTATAGTACAGGGCTCCGAATTCAATAGAATAATCGTGCTCTCATTGCGTATGCGAAAAGGCAATTACGTTAAATTTTTTGGAGACTAATGGTGTAGCGTTACCGGAGTTCTGTCAGAATGACAGACCCTGTCCGAGTATGTTTGATGCCAATAAATTTCGAGGAATATAATTGGTTCATACAAAAAAATGGTTTGAAGATGGAATAATGCCGAAACTGGTTTGTTTCAGGTTTCCGGTTTACGGAAAATCGTTCTAATAAACATCATAAACCAAGTTTTTTTTTAATTTGTTGTGTGCTTGATGCATCTTTAATTTTCCATATAAAACACTTTACTGCAGTAACGACAGTCACGTGAAGGCACTTCATTACTGGGAAGTAGTGAATATAGCTGACTTAAAATCCCTTTTAGCTGCTTTATTATCTTACGTCTCTTGTGCCTGAATCAGAATTTAAATATTGTGGCGCCTTCGCATTGTCGTCCATCGTCATCTGTCGTCGCTTCTCTAACACTAGCGGAAACAATAATGGACTTTTCATTCAAATTATGTTGCAACACTCAATTGATGTGCGGACCAAAGGACATGAATGCGTTTCAACTAAAAGGACCTGCATATGCAGTGCCAAATTTTAAACTCGTAAATCGTTTCGAAAAACAACGATTGTGGTTGTAGAGATAGTAGCGTACGTATGTTCATATGTAAGGAAAATGCAAAATAACATGTTGGATGTAATTGATGTTGATTTTGGTACAACGGAGTGTTGATTTTTGGTTGTGAATATATTTCGTTATTAACAATTTAACAAAAGCTCCCACTGTAACTTAGACACTCATACCCATCGTACGCCCACTCCCACTCTCATATCAACTCTCACTCACACACCCACTCCCACTCTCACACCTACTAAGACTAAAGCTCGTACTCCCATTCCCAATCCCTTTACTACTCACCTTAATTGCCCATATATTGAGTCTCAATTACAAATATTGAACAGCTGCTTCACCCGAATGATCGGTTTACATTTTTTGCCCAATAAAATTCCCCCTATTATTTATGTAAATGCCCATCCAGTAATCGGAGGCATGGGCCATATTGCAGATTCTGTTTCTGTCTTTTTTTATACCCAGCTGTACTTGTACACAGGATATTATAACTTTGATTGGATAACGGTTGGTTGTACAGGTATAAAGGAATCGAGATAGATATAGACTTCCATATATCAAAATCATCAGTGTCGAAAAAAAATTTGATTGGGACATGTCCATCCGTCCGTCTGCCCGTTAACATGATAACTTGAGTAAATATTGAGATATCTTCATCAAAGTTGGCACACGAGCTTATCTGAACCCAGAATAGATTGGTATTGAAAATGAGCGAAATCGGATGATAACCACGCCCACTTTTTATATATATAACATTTTGGAAAACACAAAAAAACTGATTAATTAGTAAATAATACACCTAGAATGTTGAAATTTGACGTGTGGACTGATACTGAGACTCTTGATAATAATTTTAAAAAATGTTTAAAATTGGCGTGGCACCGCCCACTTGTGATAAAATCATTTTACAAATATTACTAATCATAAATCAAAAATCGTGAAATCTATCGTAACAAAATTCGGCAGAGAGGCTGCCTTTACTATAAGGAATGCTTTGAAGAAAAATTAACGAAATCGGTTAAGGACCACGCCCACTTTTATATAAAAGATTTTTAAAAGCGTCGTGGACGAATAAAATAAGCTATATCTTTGAAAAAAAGGGCTTTATATCAATGATATTTCATTTCCCAAGTGGATTGAAAACAATAAATAGGAAAAACTTCAAATTAAAACAAGTAAGGAAGGTTAAGTTCGGGTGTAACCGAACATTACATACTCAGTTGAGAGCTATGGTGACAACATAAGAGAAAATAACCATGTAGGCAAATGAACCGAGGGAAACCCTGGAATGTGTTTGTATGACATGGATATCAAATGGAAGATATTAAAGAGTATTTTATGAGGGAGTGGGCCATAGTTCTATAGGTGGACGCCATTTAGGGATATCGCCATAAAAGTGGAGCAGCAGTGACCCTAGAATTTGTTTGTACAATATGGGTATCAAATTAAAGGTATTAATGAATGTTTTAAAAGGAAGTGGTGGTAGTTGTGTAGGTTGTCGCTTTTTCGAGATATCGCCATAAAGGTGGACCAGGGGTGACTCTAGAATGCGTTTGTACAATACGGGTATCAAACGAAAGGTGTTAATGAGTATTTTAAAAGGGAGTGGGCCTTAGTTCTATAGGTGGACGCCGTTTCGAAATATCGCCATAAAGGTGGACCAGGGGTGACTCTAGAATGTGTTTGTACGATATTGGTATCAAATTAAAGGTATTAATGAGAGTTTTAAAAGGGAGTGGTGGTAGTTGTATATGTGAAGGCGTTTTCCAGATATCGACCAAAATGTGGACCAGGGTGACCGATAACATTATCTGTTGGATACCGCTAATTTATTTATATATGTAATACCTGCCAAGATTTCAAGGGTTTTTTATTTCGCCCTGCAGAACTTTTTCATTTTCTTCTACTTAATATGGTAGGTGTCACAACCATTTTACAAAAGTTTTTTCTAAAGTTATATTTTGCATCAATAAACCAATCCAATTACCTTATTTCATCCCTTTTTTCGTATTTGGTATAGAATTATGGCATTTTTTCCATTTTCATAATTTTCGATATCGAAAAATTGGGCGTGGTCATAGTCGGATTTCGTTCATTTTTTATACCAAGATGAAGTGCGTTCAGATAAGTACGTGAACTAAGTTCAGTAAAGATATGTCGATTTTTGCTCTAGTTATCGTGTTAACGGCCAAGCGGAAGGACAGACGGCCGACTGTATATAAAAACTGGGCGTGGTTTCAACCGATTTCGCCCATTTTCACAGAAGCGTCATAAAATCTATGCCCCTACCAAATTTCAAAAGCATTGGTAAATTTTTGTTCGACTTATGGCATTAAAAGTATCCTAGACAAATTAAATGAAAAAGGGCGGAACCACGCCCATTTTGAAATTTTATTTTATTTTTTTATTTTGTTGCACCATATCATTACTGCAGTTGAATGTTGACATAACAAACAACAATTTTTTTTTACTTATTTTCAATTCTGCGTCATAAGTTCTGCTCAACTGAGTATAAAAAAAATTGGCGTGGCACCGCCCCTTTTATGACTAAGAAATTTTCTATGTTTCGGGACCCATAACTCGAAGAAAAATTAGTTCAGAATAGTACCATATGTATACGTAAAATTGCGCAGCCTTTTAACACTATTAAGCACACAAAACTAACAACAACAGCATTTGAAGTGTACAGCTGGGTATGTAATATTCGGTTTCACCCGAACTTAGACTTCCTTACTGGTTTTTTGTTGTTTTTTGTTTCTTTTTAACGCTCATTCCTTCTCTATATGTTTCATCCCTTTCTCCCCTCAGTATCTTATTCCCACTCATATTCTCAATATTTTCTCTTCTACACCCACTTTAGTTCGTCTCACACAATGTCCCCGTATTTTTCTCAATCTTATCCCCTACTCTAGCTTCCTAACTATCCTATCTTGCTCTTCTCACTTTCTCGATCCTCCACTCTTCTCAACCATCTCCATTTCCTACTCTTACTGCCTTACTTCTCCCTCACTCTCTTTCTATTTTTCTTTCTCTCTCCCTCGCCCTCTCCAATTTCACTCCTACCATCTCTTATTTCCCACTTTCTCTTTTGATGCACATATTGCGAAAACACATGCTAGGGTCACCATGAGGTACATTTTGGTCTATAAGTAAGAATCTGGAACTAAAGACTTTCACTCACACCTCTCATTAGATTACCATATCATACAAACATTTTCTAGGAGCACCGCTTGTTTTGGTTGATATCTCGCAAAGAATTAAAACCCTCTTATAAACCATCTAAGAAACTATAAGAATCCAGCCAACTATAATTTTTAAATTCAGTTCATCCGCTCTTGAGTTATTACTTAGGTTACAATGACATCGTGCGTACATTTTCTAAAATATTAAGCTAGGCAAAGAGGTAACCCTCTATCAAGTATCAAGAATATTTATTTATTTGTTTATTTATTTCGATCTAACAAGTACAGACTTCCTTACAGACTAGTTAAAAATAGAGAAAAGTTCAAGATTAAATTTATAAATGCTATTATTAAAGTTAAGAAGACCGCTATATCGATTTGTAAATGGGTTCATTCAACGCGTATTTCGTTCAATGAGTTACTTCAACAAATAGTCTGGCGTGCCTTAGATCACGTGGTGGAATGTATGAAACGAATAAATTAGATAAATCAGGGCAGTTTATATTACCGTTGATAACTTTATAGGCAAGCATGAGTGAGATACAAGTTCTCCGGTATACAAAGCTCGATATACGATGGGAGGTCATAGGGCCAGTGAAGCATACGCAAAGCAATTTTGGTGAAAATTCTTTGAACTCTCTCAATTTTATGTGAGCTCTCTTCTTAGAATGGACTCCATATAATCGAGCAATATTCCAGACTTCTTCTTACCAATGCCGTAAAAAGTGCCTTTAGAGTCATAGGATCCTTGAAGTCACTGGAATTATGTCTAATTGCACCATAGATAACATTTTTTGGAATAGGTCGGTCTTAGCGAGGCTTTTTCAGTCATAGATGGGTCTTAGCTTAAAGTTAAAACATAAACGCACCATACTTATGCACTTAGGAAGTGTCCAACTAACGCACTAAATGTGCTCCTAAGCCAGCTGCGCCTGGGGCTTCATATACGTGAAACTGCAACTTGTTCGGCAGTATGGCAAATTGATATATCCAGAAGGCTTCCCGAGGTGCCTCCATCATCAGACTATCACACGCACTCACTAAGCTTTGACAGGTGTCATAAAGTAGATTTAACTTCAAGACGTGAAAGGGGGGGGGGGGGGGGGGGGGAGCAGGGTGCAATGACGCAATTTCCTCTACACCGACGGTTCCAAAATAAAATGCTGCGTGAGAGCTTGTGACTTCTGTGAATACGCTTAAGGTGACGCTTTCAGTGCGTCTACCCAATTCTACCCAAGTACCTTCCAAGCGGAATTTCTGGGTATAGAGAGGGCATGTACGCATATGACGGTTAACTCCCTCATCACTTCGTATAAGGCCGTCAGTAGCTTTAAGAGGTCGCATAAAGCCGCAGTTAGGTTCGGAAACATAACCTTTATGGGGGTACATGGTCACAGGAGTATCGAGGGCAACGAGAAGGCTATGTTCTAGCACATACTAGATTTCTAACTATATATACCGCCGGAACTTAGGGAAGTAGCCAGATGCTCTGTAAAAGATATCAGAAGGTTCATTGTACGCACCAAATGGTTCGAAGAGAGTACCGACTAAGCTATACACTAAAACCACGGCAATTGGTTCCGGGCGGCACAACTACCATAAAGTAGATGAAAAGAGTTGCAGATAACAACTTACATTAAATTTCTGAGTTGCATATTTGGCGCTCGCCAAAAAGCTTGAGATTTACATGCCAAACATTTAAATGAAGAATATTTGCGCTTGGAGTGTTCGGTTTTGTTGGGCGGCAAAAAGCACACAATTACGGTATTTGTTGTACGTGCATCCGTTTGCATGTATGTTTGCTTGCATGGGTATAGTACGTATAACAAAAACAAATTTGTGAATAATGCTTAAACGCTTGTGATCTTGTTATGGCACTTCATACATTTTTGGCGATTTTTTCTTGCACTTTTTACGCCATTAAGTGTGAAATTTATGAGCATGTGTCAGAGCAAAACTACTAAACTGGCACGCTGAGCAAGGAGCGGCGGACAATGGATATATACGTATGCACAAATAAATAACAAAAAGCATATGTAGTTGTGTATGAAAATATGTGCTCATTGTTGCTGAACAAGTAAATTTAAATTTTATTGAGTTGTTTTCGTGTTGGCTGGAATGCGACAGCCGGGCGTAAATAGGTGGCAACAAGGCAGCATTATGTAAAAGAGAAAAGTCAAAAAAAAGGAAATACATTATAATAAAAATCAAAATAAAAATAGTAATTGAAAATGCTAGTGGAGTACAAATAATTGAAATCAACGCATTACCACTAAACAATTCGATACTGTGTCAATAAAAATGTCTAACCGACATGCATACTTTTAGGCGTTGAGGGTTGGTATATCTGTGTGATATGCTGCTTTCGAGGGCGAAGTGATACGGATTCAATGCAAATTTGCCATATGCAAAGTGCCTCCTGCCCTCGACTACCAGGTTGCGTATTTTCCAGACGAATGCGTAAAGCGTGTGTCGATACTCAAAATTATTTGACAGCTAACAATTTGCAACAACAACAGAAATATTCATACGTATGTACGTGTAACACAAAAATACATTCCGTGTAATTTGAATTCAGAAATAAAAACGGAAAAAAAAAATTATATAAATATTTTTCGCTCGTGGCTGTAGTCATTTCAATTTGCAATAACTTGTCTATCGGCGAATTAATAAACTGGAAACATGTTTTTCCTGCACTTAGTGCCTGTATATATGTGTGTTCCTCTCGTTTGCTTCACATGCAATATAATAATTTGACATCGATATGTAAACGATTTTTTTTTTGTAGGAAGTATTACTGGAATAGGTAGCTTCCGCTTCAATTTTTTTGCAAAAACTGTTTGCATTCATTTAGAAACTTATGAAGGAATGATTATCCTAAGCAAGGAATACAAAGCTTAATATTCAAACAAGTATATGTAGATATGTATGTAGAGTAGGGTGCGCCAAAAAACTCAGCATGTATTGCAAGGGAAGGTATACTGTACACTATGCAATGTTTTCGCCAGCGGTTATACGTGAAAAACTTATCATTAAGCTGATAACACAGGCCGACAAATTTTAAACTTTCGGCACGCAGATTTTGAATGAGGGGTCAAACCTTTTATATTGGGTTTCAAGATATATATTCCTGAAAGTACTAAAAACACGTTTACTGCTTTACTTGCGACCCTTTTTGGTCACGAGAGCTTATTTTATCAAGGCTTTACTAGCTTGGATTGTTAACCACGGACACGTTCCGTCTATGTAAGGTCTTTATTGAACTGGCCAGTTTAACCTAGCTTGGGTTGTACATATGTACATACATATATACTACGCGAAAAGGCGTCCACCTATAGAACTAAGGCCCACTACCTTTTACCTACCTTAGAACTATGGCCCACTCACTTTTAAAATACTCTTTAATACCTTCCATTTGATACACATGTCATACAAACACATTCCAGGGTTACCCTAAGTTCATTTTCCTACATGGTGATTTTACCTTATTTTGTCTCCAAAGCTCTCAGCTGAGTATGTAATGTTCGGTTACACCCGAACTTAGCCTTCCTTACTTGTTTGCTCTGAATTTTTTTATTATGTTAATAACATAAAATTTTATTACGGGCAATTTTATTTTGAATAAATGTATGGTAAATTACTCCACCTTCTACTGATGTAACAAAATTTTTGTGATTAAAAATTATTTTTTAATTTTTAGTTCGGTTAGACCGTGTTTACACATTCCCTAATCTACAATAAATTGTCAATAATTTACGCTTTTACCATGGCGGAACTATAAAAGGTGGCAGCATGGTGACATACCTATAAACATAAATAAAAGTTCCAAGTACTTTGTTTTTGTAAATTCGATAGACTAATAGCAAGGTGGTACTGCGCCAGCAGTTGATGTATCAAATCAAATAAAAAAAGTACAAACCAACTGTTCCGTGGTGCCACCTTATATATTTCCGCCATGGAGTTTACATACGTTCCATCCCTAGAAACCAAATAATTGTCTGTCAAATTTTCACGTTCCTCTTTTATTTTGTGCTTCCAGTTAGAGATAACACTCCTGAGGTGGAACTTTTTGTATGAAAAAGAAACCAGTGTGTCTAAAATTTTTCATAATAACCTATTATCGAAGCGAAAAATTTATATGGGAGATCTAGTTATATAATTAACGATAAGGAGTTAAGTACGAAAATTAAGATAATCTCCTTATATGCAAACTAGGCCTTAGCTATAAAAGCGTAGTTTTTAATTATTTTTAATTATAATTTATTTCAACAAAATGATTCAGGTAAAAACTAGAAATATTTTAGCTGTTACATTTTTCAAGAGATTATATTACATATCCCATTTTGAGTTTCGATGTAATGTTTCGGAATCTACGAAATTGCCTATAGATGGACTTAGGCATGTTTAATATGAATTGTCTCAATTAAAGCGCCTTTTTACTATCTAAATGTACTATCTTGAATATATCGCGAAATAATTCCCTTAGTAAAATATTTTTCTTGTAAATTGCTAACCTATGTACGTGCTGCAGAGTTACGTAATGAAAGGCTTTAGATTGAGAGCTTGAAGGCATACTTAAAATTGAAGCCCCATGAAGATAGTCGCAGTTTTTTTTTGTACAGATGGCACATTTCTCATATATATGTACTTTACATATTAAAAATGAAAACCCAAACTTTCGCTCTGTGAACTAGAGAACATCTAGTTACTATCGAAAAAGTACCTATTTTGTACTTTAGGTCTAGATCTTAACCAGAAGCTTGTATCACTAACTGGTGGCTTCCATATAGATATGCAAACAAAAGTTCTTCACAATTTGAGTATAGTTTTAGGCACACGAATCATTAACCGCATATAGGCCGGTTCAGCAAATTACGCATATTCGAAATAAAATTATTATATTAAACTAATAAAACTGAATACTTAAGTTAAAAGGAATTATATTTACTACTCCATCTGCTACACCGCTTTAAGCCTATTAAAAGAGAGTCTGCCTGAAAATATGCTACACATATTGCTTTTATTGGCAGCTATCAAGGACCTAGAGGACAAAAATGCATATGTATATCAATATATCCCAAGTAAATATCGGGAGAAATGAAAAGAAAAGATTGTGAGGGAAATGATTAAGCTCTTTAACGGTATATGTAGGTAATGAAAATCAGTTTTCGTGACACAATTACGTATTGAATGCAGCAGAATAACGTGAACTTCGTATCTTCGAAAACAAGAAGCAAAAGAAAAATCGGATGCTGTATTCAGAATAAGCGAACCGAGTACCTTTCAAAAAGTACTGGAAATTTTAAAAATTTTGTTGGCCTTTGTAAGCCCATACTCAGATTTAGTGTACATAAATTAAGCTCTTGTTATGCCCACAAAATTTATACAGCCTTCAATGAACACACTATGCATCAGACTTCGTCGCGATAAAAAGATGCAAAAGTCCGCCCTTAAATATAAAGCTTATCGGAACAAAATTTAAATTTTTTTTTTTATCCTTTTCTGTAGTAGTGGAGAATGTTTAAGCATAAAATTTACGTATGAAAGAGATGTTTAATACATCACTTTATTTTAGCCTGAGCTTTCCTAAAACAAATAGCGCCAAGTATATATTTGTAATTTTTTGTTGTCTTTCACGAAAAGCTTCGCTCCTTTTCGACGCATCCTAATGCACAGTGCTTCCCCATACAATCAGGAAATGAGAGTGATTTGATATTTATGAGCAATTCGTATGCACAAATTCTTTACTTAATTTTCAATCAAGCTAAGGGCAACGAGTAAATTTCGCCATGCGCTTTCAAAAACAATGTACATTTGTTTAAAATGAAATTTTGAAAAGTTAAGATATTCCGACATATTATTAGTTTCTTTAATTGCCGTTTGCGTCACCTCTTGAAGGCTGCAGAAGAATTATCGCCAAGCATTGTAAATTTAATGAAACGAAACGATAATTTGTTACTTGTACATTCTTTACACAGACTCCGCATTGATTTATATATGTATAGTACACTTGAGAACCCCCGGCCCACTTTTCTGCCCGAAAATGGGCTTTCTTACATTTAAAAAGTGAGACTCGCCTCTCTCTTCGCTCTCTATCAATTCTTTTATACTTTATCTTCCTTTTTATACTCAGTTGAGCAGAGCTCACAGAGTATATTAACTTTGATTGGATAACGGTTGGTTGTACAGGTATAAAGGAATCGAGATAGATATAGACTTCCATATATCAAAATCATCAGAATCGAAAAAAAATTTGATTAAGCCATGTCCGTCCGTCCGTCCGTTAACACGATAACTTGAGTAAATTTTGAGATATCTTGACGAAATGGTGTGTAGATTCCTGGGCGCTCATCTCAGATCGCTATTTAAAATGAACGATATCGGACTATAACCACGCCCTCTTTTTCGATATCGAAAATTTCGAAAAATCGAAAAATTGCGATAATTCATTACCAAAGAGGGATAGAGCGATGAAACTTGGTAGGTGCGTTGAACTTATGACGCAGAATAGAAAATAAGTAAAATTTTGGATAATGGGCGTGGCACCGCCCACTTTTAAATGAAGGTAATTTAGAAGTTTTGCAAGCTGTAATTTGGCAGTCGTTGAAGATATCATGATGAAATTTGGCAGGAACGTTACTACTATTACTATATATGTGCTAAATAAAAACTAGCAAAATTGGATGAAGACCACGCCCACTTTTAAAAAATTTTTTTTTTAAAGTGAAATTTTTACAAAAAATGTAATATCTTTACAGTATATAAGTAACGTATGTCAACATTCAACTCCAGTAATGATATGGTGCAACAAAATACAAAAATAAAAGAAAATTTCAAAATGGGCGTGGCTCCGCCCTTTTTCATTTGATTTGTCTAGGATACATTTAATGCCATAAGTCGAACAAACATTTACCAATCCTTGTGAAATTTGGTAGCTTCTTAGATTCTAGGACGATAACTGTTTTCTGTGAAAAAGGGCGAAATCGGTTGAAGCCACGCCCAGTTTTTATACACAGTCGACCGTCTGTCCTTCCGCTCGGCCATTAACACGATAACTTGAGCACAAATCGATATATCTTTACTAAACTCAGTTCACATAATTACCTGAACTCACTTTCTATTGGTATAAAAAATGGCCGAAATCTGACTATGACCACGTCCACTTTTTCGATATCGAAAATTACGAAAAATGAAAAAGTGCCATAATTCTATACCAAATACGAAAAAAGGGATGAAACATGGTAACTGGATTGGTTTATTGACGCAAAATATAACTTTGGAAAAAACTTTGTAAAATGGGTGTGACACCTACCATATTAAGTAGAAGAAAATGAAAAAGTTCTGGAGGGCGAAATCAAAAGCCCTTGGAATCATGGCTGTTCGTGGTATTGCATATATAAATAAATTAGCGGTACCCGACAGATGATGTTCTGGGTCACCCTGGTCCACATTTTGGTCGATATCTCGAAAACGCCTTCACATATACAACTACCACCCCTCCCTTTTAAAATTCTTTGACACCCATATTGTACAAACACATTATAGAGTCACCCCTGGTCCACCTTTATGGCGATATATCGAAAAAGCGTCCACCTATAGAACTAAGGCCCACTCCCTTTTAAAATACTCATTATCACCTTTCCTTTGATACTCATAATGTATAAACGCATTCTAGAGTCAACCCTGGTCCACCTTTATAACGATATCCCGAAAAGGCGTCCACCTATAGAATTAAGGCACACTCCCTTTTAAAATACTCGTTAACACCTTTCATTTGATACCCATATCGTAAAAAAATTCTAAAGTCACCCCTGGTCCAGCTTTATAGCGATATCTCGAAAAGGCGTCCAGCTATAGAACTAAGGCCGACTCCCTTTTAAAATACTCATTAACACCTTTCATTTGATACCCATATCTTACAAACAAATTCTAGAGTCATCCCTTGTCCACCTTTATGGCGATATCTCGAAAAGGCGTCCACCCATAGAACTAAGGCCCACCCAGTTTTAAAATACTCATTAATACCTTTCATTTGATAACCATATTGTACAAATTAATTCTAAAGTCACTCCTGGTCCACCTTTATGGCGATATCTCGAAAAGGCGCCCACCTATAGAACTAAGGCCCACTCCCCTTTAAAATACTTATTAACACCTTTCGTTTGATACCCATATTGTACAAACGCATTCTAGAGTCATCCCAGGTCCACCCTAATGGCGATATCTAGAAAAGGCGTCCACCCATATAACTAAGGCCCACCCACTTTTAAAATACTCATTAACACCTTTCATTTGATACCCATAACGTACAAATTAATTCTAGAGTCACCCCTGGTCCACCTTTATAACGATATCCCGAAAAGGCGTCCACTTATAGAACTAAGGCCTACTCCCTTTTAAAATATTCATTAACACCTTTCATTTGATACCCATATCGTACAAACAAATTCTAGAGTCACCCCTGGTCCACCTTTATGGCAATATCTCGAAAAGGCGTCAAACCATAGAACTAAGGCCCACTACCTTTTAAAACACTCACTAACACCTTTCGTTTGATACCCTTATTGTACAAACGCATTCTAGAGTCACCCCTGGTCCACCTTTATAACGATATACCGAAAAGGCGTCCACCAAAGAACTAAGGCCCACTCCATTTTAAAATACTCATTAACACCTTTCATTTGATGCCCATATCGTACAAACAAATTCTAGAGTGAGCCCTGGTCCACCTTTATGGCGATATCTCGAAAAGGTGTCCACCTATAGAACTATGGCCCACCCTTATTTTGTCTCCATAGCTCTCAACTGAGTAATTAATGTTCGATTACACCCGAACTTAGCCTTCCTTACTTGTTTCTTCTTATTCTTGCTTATTCCTTATTCCATTTATCCCCCTCCCACCCGAAGTCATATAATATACAGATATATATATATAATTAAATTGTTCTCCTACGCACTAATATTCCTTTCTCCTCTCCAAATAAATAGAGGCAATGTAACCTTTGTAAAAAAATATAAAAAAATTGGTATCTATTTGCCCCTCCCTCTTTCTCTCCATGTTAGATCCCTGTTTCTCTTCCATACCGTACCCCTTCCACCTTCTCGATTTTTAACTTTGCTGCCCTCCTTTCTTTTTCTGCCCCAACTTCCTTCAATTTTTCTTCATCGTTTAGCCTATATCGCACCATAAATCAAATTTATTGGAAGAAGTCGGCCCCTAGCCCGCTTCTCGGTAAAACAAGTTTCTCAAATAATAATCTGGATAAGAAAGTACCCTTGTACCAAATTTCAAAAGGAAATTGACCTTATATAAACCTCAGATATACATGTATATAGCCAAATCCAATATGAGATACAGAAACGAGAAATAATTAAGCAACTTTTAGAGAAGGCTGTTCGTGGAAAGTCTAGGCCCTGGGAGCAATGACCGATAGGGACAACTGAGAGTATACAAGCAGCGCAGGCTAAGAAACAATGAATAGTTTGATTTTTAAACTTTGTAAGTGAAGTACACGAGTAATTTAATTGTGAAGTACTACTACTATAATAGTGTTGTAATAATAAAGAACATTTTGTTATACTGAATATTTGATAGCTAAGAAGTTGCGAATCAGTTTGATTTTAAAACTTTGTAAGTGAAGTAGGCGAGTAGTTTAATTGTGAAACACTACCAGTATAGTAGTGTTGAAAAGAAAGAAAATTTTGTCATACTGAATATTTGATTTATTTATCAAACAGCACAACGATTCGAACAATATCATAAGGTGCAGAATAATCAATAATACCCTGGAATTCGCTACAATATAAGGAAACAGCCAAGAAGTACGGCAAAAGCTACCTTTGTTTCTGTTACCAGTTCTGAGTTTAATTTTCCTGATTGCTACGTCTCATAAGTATGAAATATGTGTAGTCCCACCAGTTAGTTAACCTTTAAACTTAATCCCAATCTCACCAAAATAACAATATATTTTTCCTCTTGAACGCAGTAAAACATCAGCGCTATTTTAGCCAGCTAATTTTCAAAAATATTTTTAAAATGCATATCATGCAGGTGAAATTTGTATATGGTATTTCTTTATATGTATACATGCATAATAAAATCACCTAATTTTCAAACTCAAATAGTAATAAACAAATCCCTTTTGAATACCAACTTGCTTTTGCAATAACCCCATCTACAAAATTTTACAACACTTTTATATTTGCAAAAATTTTCATTCTTGCATAACTAATTATGTTGTTATTGTATGATGCTGCCAATATAAAAGAGTCCCATCACTCAACTATCCGTGAACGGCAATAGGGTATGTCAATTTTACATTTCAGCCGCTTTCATTGCCACCCCTTAACATACTTTTTCTATTTACATTATTATTGTACTCGCCTTAATATTTTATAACTTAAACAAAATTTAAAATTTATCGCACTTTCGCTACTGACATTTACGAGTTGCTTTCCATTTAATTTTATAGTGCAAATTTTAATTTTATTGCTAAAATTTTTTCATAGGTCCATAACAAATGCATTTCGCATTTTTGGAACAGCTGTTTTTTCCGGCACATGCCCTATACAATTTTTCCGCATACGCTAAGTTTTATTATAATTATATGCAACAATTTTCGCGTTTTATTGGAAAGTAGTAAAAAAGGCATTTCATCAGATTGATAGTTCGACGCGCGCCGACTTCTTTGCAAAAACTCGCATAGATTATGCGAAATCGTAAAATCGGTAATGAAAAGTTTCGCTTTAATTAACATAATTTTTTAGCAAATTGTAAAAGGATTTGGACATTTTTATTAGGTCATCAAATAAAAAATTAGCATAACTTTGTTTGGGAAGTTAGAAAGTGAAATTTATTTGTTCAAGGAAAGTGAAAGTTATGTTTCCGAGATATATTGTTATAGATCTTCTGGAATGAAGAAAGCTAAATTGTTTTTTCTTTGTTATCTCTGAAGCAAGGTTTTGCAAGGCGGCCGCCGTGGTGTGGTAGCAGCGTGCTCCGCATATCACACCGAAGTTCCTGGGCTCAAGTCCCAGGCAAACAACATCAAAGTTTTAGAAACAAGTTTTTTCAATTAGAAGAAAATTTTTCTAAGCAGGGTCGGTCCACGGTAGTGATTTGGCAAGCCCTCCATGTGTAGTAGTAGTAGTAGTAATTTGTTTTATTAAACATAATCTTTTTTTTACAAAGTTGATTACAATATAAATATTTTTTTTTTTATAACTAAACTTTGGCGTAGTGCCGTCAGTTTATAAGTACTTGTAGTAAGTTTTTCTGTATATTATATAATAAAATATTTCTTAAATATAAGTTTCAGGATTCTTCTTCTAAAATTTTCTTCCTATATTTTAATGCTGATTTAACGTACTGATTCAATATGATCCAGTTTTTACCATTCAGGTATTCATTAACCTCTTGGTGTGTTAATACACTTTTTTTAAAGAATAATATTCTAAATTCCAAAAGTATGGGACAACTACCCAGAAAGTGTAAAACATTTTCTTCGTCGCCTGAGTTGCAAATTGGACAGCAATTATCTGGATGCTCAAGATGAGGTTCATAATTTAGTTTCAATAGTTCTCTTACGCGAAACAAATTGCTGATCGCATATATGCTAAATTCATCTCTAAAATAATTAAGCTCACAAAGCTTATGTTCGAGGACGGGGTAAGTTCGACTTACTTCGCTAGCTTGAGCTTTTAACAGAAAATGTTCCCTTTTCACTGCATCTATTTTAGCTAATATATTGCGGTGCCAATGTCTCCACAAAGTGTTATCATTTATTAGAATGGGTTCACCGTACTCATTGGCAAGCGCATCCTACTTTTGGAAACATTGAAACCTAGTTTCTAGCAAGTGCATTGCGATTAGCTTTGGAAGACGGTTATTACCCATTTCCATAACCCTGCAAATATAATTGAAATGTGTTTTCAGGAAGTCAATATAAAAATCTGGGAGTCCGGTTTCGAGATGAATCATATAGTTCGGGGTGTTACGCGGTAATCTCAACAGCCTTTTAATAAAGTACTTCAGCAACTACTTCTTCGTAATATTCAATTCCCCACACTTCTGATGCATAGCCCAATACTGTTCGTACAGCTGCTTCAAATAGTTTGTACTTATGACTATGAGGAATGTATTTTTTAGACAAAAAAGATCTCCAGGTGCTGTTTATAGCGTATTTTGCTGATTTAAGCTTACTTGACAAATGTTTAGGGTACGATGCATTGTACGTTATAACTACACCTAGATACTTATATTATTTAACCTTCTCCAACCCTTGTCCAAACAAATGCCACCTTTCATCTCTACACTATCTACCTTTTGAGCCCCTGAATATAAGTGCTTTTGTCTTATTCGTATTTATTTTAAGCCCCCAGTCACTACAGTACTCCTCTAGTCTGTTGATCATTTCCTGTAATTGTTTTGGGGTCTCTGCTAAGATATCTACATCATCGGTATACATAAGTATCTTTATATGGATGCCCCCAAACGTAATACCCTTTGGCAAGTGATTCACCAAATCGTCCAGGAAAAGCGCAAACAGTAATGGGCTAAGTAGGCAACCTTGTTTAACACCCGTTTCTGCTGGAAACCATTCTGAGGCAGTGCTACCATCCCACACCCTTGCAACGTTATTTTTGTAGAGACTGCTTATTATTTCTAGCATTTTCGTTGAAATACCTAAATTATTTAATTTGTAGAAAATACCATTTCGTATTGTTGAGTCAAAAGCGGCCTTAATGTCCACGAACAAAGCATACAGTTCTCTCTTCTTTGAAATGTAATATTGAGATATGCTAGATAAACTAAAAATATGGTAGATTGTAGAGTATCCCTTTCTAAATCCCGCCTGGATCTCACTTAAAAGCGAGTTCCTCTCTACCCACGCCGCTAACCTTTCATACAAAATGGAGTTAAATATTTTTGCAATGGCATTCTGAAAGGAAATTCCTCTGTAATTATTTGGGTCATTATGTCTCCTTTTTTAAAAAGTGGGAATATAATAGCTTTCTGAAACAGCGAAGAGACTGAACCAGAGTTGTACATACTATTAAATCAAACTGTGAGCTGTTCTATAAAGTTAGGACGGGCATGTTTAAAAAATTCGGCGGGTATGCCGTCAGGCCCTGGTGCCTTATTATCTTTAGTTCTTTTAAGTGCGGTCTTCACTTCATCCGCCGTAATTTCGCAAACCAATTCCCGTATAGTCACGAAGGGCAGTGCAAAACTTAGGGTAGAACCACTACTGTTTTGGTTTAGCAGAGAGCAAAAATGCGCTCCCAAACTTTCCGCGTCTAACTGTGCACTCTTTGCGAACCCCGAACCATTTAGCTTCTTTAAAAACCACCAGTACTCTTTACTATCTTTAATATCGCCAATTTTCATGGCCATATTTTTAAAATATACGTGTTTTTTTTGCGTTTAAATTTTTTTAAATTCTTTATTAAGATTTTGATAATCTCTCAAACTTTCTGGCGTACCAAGTCTTTTAGCTTTTCGTAAGGCCGAAAAGGATGTACTTCTGGCTTCTTTGCACTCATAGTCAAACCCGGCGTGCACGTTCTTTGTACACACTTTTTTGTTTTGACAGTATTCCGCTGCCTTCCTTACACAATCTCCTAGATCACTAGGTGCGTAGCTGCTTATATTTACAGTACTTAACAATTGATTTAGATTTTCTTTGTATTTATCGGTTTGTTTATCATACCACTCCAGCCTATGGAGGGGGTTCATAATGTTTCCGCTTACGTTTGGTTGAGCCATATTATTCAAAGTAACTGATAGTGGTTGATGATCAGAGCGTAACATCTCATACAGCGTATTAAAATCGCTTTCCCACCTATTACAGTTTAAATAAACCGGTCAGATATAAACTTGTTCTCGATAAAGACTCAATTCAATTACACAAATATCTCCTTCCTTTGCAAACTGACCTGACGAATTTCTGCTTACACGTTTTTTAATTCCAAACAGAACTCCACCGCTATCCCTTCCTCTCACATAATTTCTTGTCGCATAAACCCAAAATAATACTGTTTTCACACAGACTGCTTATTGAATAATAAAGGCAGTTTTCTACATTACGACGCTTATTGAGCTTAATCTTCCCTATACAATTCGAATCTATAAATATTTCATTAGTGACTAATCGAATGCCAAATGAAGTCAAAAGCACAATGCAACTCTGTTGGGAGCGTTCAGTTTCTTAGTTTTTGGTGTGTTCAGTGCTTAAGAATGTCATTTGTCAAAGTAAATGCTGTCATATAGCATTGTCATTTTATTCGCTTGACATTTCATTCTTCATACTAATCGAGCAGCTACTTATGTGTGAAAGCAAACAATTTACGATTTTATTAGAAGGTGAAATGAGATCATTAAGTTCCTGTGTGAAAACAGTATAACAAATAATCTTTGAAATTATTTTGAACGCTGTCCAATCGCTCTTCTATAAATGTTTCATACAATAAAAATACCTGGAAAGTGTATTTTTGCCATAAAAAGCTTCTCATTAAAAACAAATCTGCCTTCAAGCTGCCGTTTTAGGTCGGCTTAAAACATTTAGTACCAGTTCCGCCAATTTGTAGAAAAACAAGTAAGGAAGGCTAAGTTCGGGTATAACCTAACATTACATACTCAGCTGCCAAATTACAGCTTGCAAAACTTTTAAATTACATTATTTTAAAAGTGGACGGTGCCACGCCCATTGTCCAACATTTTACTAATTTTCTATTCTGCGTCATAAGGTCAACCCACCTACCACGTTTCATCGCTTTATCCGTCTTTGGTAATGAATTATCACACATTTTAGGTTTTTCGAAATTTTCGATATCGAAAAAGTGGGCGTGGTTATGGTCCGATTTCGTTCATTTTAAACAGCGATCTGAGATGAGTGCCAGGAACTTACATACCAAATTTCATTAACATATCTCAAAATTTACTCAAGTTATCGTGTTTACGGACAGACGGACGGACGGATATGGCTAAATGAATCTCTTTTTGCGCCCATATCATTTTTATACATATATAGAATTCTATATCTATCTCGATTAGTTTATGCCGTTACGGGGTACCGTTATGCGAACAAAATTAATATAATCTGTGAGCTCTACTCAGCTGAGTATAAAAAATAAAAAGGAGCACGACGCAAATTGGAAGAGAGGGCCAGTGTATCATTTTTAATAATTTTTCTTCAAGGAGCTTTTTGATCGCTATAGATAAGACATAAAACTACAGCTTTTACATTTCGATGCTCTTCCCCCTTGTCTAAAATATGGATTGCAACCTATCTGAATTCAATTTATAATCTAAACCTTAAAACCTAGGAGATTTAAACGGGTGGTTCCACAGCGTGGTGTCCTAGTCCCACTTCTGTTTAATTTCTATATATAAAAGTTGCCTTCCCCACCAGAAGAAGTAATTATCATTTCATATGCGGACTACTGGACGATTAAACGACAACAGGACCTGGCCCTTCAATAGACGAGTTCGTTTTTTAAAGGAATAGCTATCTCCCCATTCTTTTGGTTTTCCTCGTCTTGCGCGATCTAGCATTAACACCAACTAAATCCACGGCTACTCTGTATATGTCGTTGAAGAAACAGATGACGCAAATATTGATCATTCACGTTGACGCGTTACGCTATCGACTGTCTGTCATCCAAAGATCTTATTGGTAACGTTCGATAATACTTTTACCTTTAAGGCATTTGCTACATAGAATCGGTACCCCAGTGAGCCATCAATATACGCTATCAAAACCATGCAGAAGGAGAAAGCAGATTACCATGGGAGACACGAGTCACGCTTTCTCAACTTCGTTCTGGATACTGTAACATAAACTCTTACTTGTCCAGAATCAACCTAGATATACGTAATGTATGTCCTGATGCAATGTGTCCCCACATGACACTAACCATATTTCCAATTGTAGTGTGGAATCTATGCAGCAGAATTCCTATTGTCCAACCCTGTTAATACTGCGAGTTTCGCTGGACTCCCGTTAAAGGACTTTGATGGAAATTTTTTATTGGTCGCACCTATTGCATGCACATTCAACACAACAACATCATATAGAAGGCAATTTCGAAAACGCTTCATCTCGCAAAACTTTTGAAAAATGCTAGAGATAAAGTACTTTTTTAAAAATATTCTAAGATACGAAGTTATGGAATTGTCGGCCAAGGTAAGTGGAATTTCACCACGGTGGAATAGAATTATAATACACTAGACGTGAGCAACGTAGAAAGCTCAGTTGTGCAACGGGTGCTACAATAAACTTTCAACACATTATTGTCGAACGAAGTTCTTGTAACCATTGAGGAATACTCGTGGTGATGGCCTACGAGCGGAAGTAGAAGCAGACACTTACCCCGGCATTCTCATGTAAAGCCTATAAAGCGAAGGTACCACCAGGCAAACTATATATATTTAAAACTAGTGGTTTTTGCTCCTACTCAACATAATAAAACTTGAACAACTCAAAGAATTTGCGACAGTACAGAAACTGAAGTTATCGAAACCACCATTTTCAAACTGCAGCTTACGTTTACAAAACTTATGTTTTTAATTTGACTAGAGCTCGCTAAGGGCATGAAGTTAAACAGAGCCAACTTTTCCCGAACAAATGATATCGGTTATAACCGATACCTACAAGCTATTCTTTAATTGTTAGCGATAGCAAATTATTATCGCCGCGTCATCGGCTTCTTACTGATATCTTTTCGAGTTATTAACGACGGGTTGCAGAAGCTTCAATGATTTTATATTAACGTCTTATTGTTATCTGTTTCTTAACGATACGATGAGTCGTTAACAAATTGACAACATCCCGATTAAAAGTTTTTAACACTTCGATAAGAAATCGATTACTTTTTTATAATAAATCAACAAATTTTCGATATTGGTAACACACTGTAATAAAACGGTAATTTCTAGTTTAATGATCGACATATTTTTTATAGCATATTGATTACTTTTCGATAATAAATCGACAACTATTTGAAAATAAAGCGATAGCTTTACATTACAAATACACTTTCCATTACAAACAAATTTTCGATCATATCCCGATAACAAATCGATATTGCGCTGATATATTTCATATTTATTTTACGCCGAAAATAAATCTATAACTATTCGATATTAAATCGATAGCACACCGATAACGAAAAGTAAATTATCGACAGCAAATCGACAACTTTTCGATAAAAAACCGATAATATATTGATAAGATATCGATGATTTTTAGATAAATGGCCAGCGAAATTTTGACAACAAATCGATAATGTATCGATAAATTCTCTTTTACATTTTGATAGATAATATTTCGATAGCCTTTTGATAAATAATCAATAGCATTTTGATAACAAATCTATAGCCTTTGATATCGATAACAAATTCTAGCACTTCGATAACAAATCGATAGTTTGTTTACACTTCGTCGATAACACATTTATAACAAACCTTTTCATTCCTTTCTTTATACCTTAATGTAATGACTACATTTACTCTTACATTCTCTACTCTCTCATACAACATACCAATACCATTTACTATGCCTACACTACACACCACGCTTCCATTCTTGATTTCCCCTACGGTAAGCAAAAATGTTGGCCAAAAAATTAGTGATGGTGAAGAAATATTGCCCCTTTGGCTTCAGCTATTAAGTTAAAGTCTTAACCTAAAAATTAAAAACACAGCATTAACTTTTAATGTTTTCTACCCGATATTTGAATTTCTCAATAATCCTTCCAGACATCCTCATATCATCGCATCATCAATTGCAACAAATCTAATTAGCTCATTGCACAACCGCTTCTAATTAAGGGCCATCAAAAAACAAAGGGACTTGCATTACTTTTTGTGCAAAGCAATTCCTAACCAAACGTATCATGGTGCACATATGGCCACAAAAACAAAATCTGAAAGCAGGAATAGAAATTTAGCAAAATCATTAACCAACTCTACACACAAAAGGCATGCACACAGTAGAGGTAAATTGCAAAAAACAAAAAAAAATTGCAATCGTCAGCTTAATTTGCTGCAACTGAAAATAAAAAAGAAATCATAAAATAAAAACAAAGAAAAACCGTCACCGCCTGTTGCGACTCAAGTGGCTTTATTTGCCTCATTTGATCATTGTTTTATTATTAGTATTTTATTTTGAAAATTGCATGCTCCCGCACCTTTCCATCTAAATATTTTGTGCATTCAATGGTCGAGGGGGGAAGCTACAGCCAGTGCACTTGCACTTCAGCGAGAGCAATGCAGCAATTCAATCGCATGCGATTACTTCTTCATTGTAGTAGCTTACTGATGAGGAAAATTCTATTATTATCGAGCATAATGTTCAAAACAAAGAGCTTGCAGCATGACTTGCCTGCTACATTGGGATCCATATATGGCAATGCAAAAAAAAAAAAAAACCATTTACTTTGCTTTCGCTGGGAAACTGATTATTGCTATCACTTAAACGAGTTAAAACAAATTGTGTATTTTTTTGATTAATCTTTTATTCATTTTGTTCGGACAGGTGAATAAAAAATAAAAGGGAGCAAGATTTAAAAAAAGTACATGGCGCGATAAACCTTCGAGGGGACTAAAGCCGAGCTTTTCTTCTAATATGCATCAGAAGAAAATAATTTAAATAAGGTGCGATAACTGCAGAAGAGATTTTAGGCCGTCTCGTGCTCCTTCTAATTTTTCCTACGAATTGGCGGGACGGGACCTACTTGTTTTATGCCGACAGATGAGCTTTCACTGAGAAGCTTTTCATTTGCCAAACCACTTCTGACCACTTGCCCACCACTTGTTTTCTAATTCAATATTTGATGCTGCTTTTTCCGAACCTTGAACCCTGGTACTTTGGTGTCATACAAAAGCGACCGCAAAAGCAGAAAATACTATACTGTTATAAAAAGTGGATTGCTAAATTATTTTCTAGGTTATCCATTAAGGTAAGTGTCCCTAATTTCGTGGTACTAAGGATTTTTCTGACTTTCTACCTCTCTTGCGTTAACACAAATGAAGGAAAACTAAAAAAGTAAATTTTTCCTATTTAGTTGATCAATTAGGATAAGTTTCCACCTACCTTCAAACAAAACTAACAAACGTTTTAATTTATATAAATCACAATGTGTGAGTACCTCAGATGTACCTAATTTCGTGGCAAAAATTTTCTGATGTACCTAATTCCGTGGTAAAACGTCCCTAATTTCGTGGTATTTAGTTAAACTCTAATTTTATGGAAAACAAGTAAGGAAGGCTAAGTTCGGGTGTAACCGAACATTACATACTCAGTTGAGAGCTATAGAGACAAAATAAGGAAAATCACCATGTAGGAAAATGAACCTAGGGTAACCCTGGAATGTGGTTGTATGACATGTTTATCAAATGGAAGGTATTAAAGAGTATTTTATGAGGGAGTGGGCCATAGTTCTATGGATGGACGCCATTTAGAGATATCGCCATAAAGGCGGAGAAGGGCTGACTCTAGAATTTGTTTGTACGATATGGGTATCAAATTAAAGGTGTTACTGGGCATTTTAAGAGGGAGTGTGCATTAGGTCTATAGGTGGACGCCTTTTCGAGATATCGCCATTAGGGTGGGCCAGGGGTGACTCTAGAATGTTTGTACGATATGGGTATCAAACGAAAGGTGTTACTGAGCATTTTAAGAGGGAGTGGGCATTAGGTCTATAGGTGGACGCCTTTTCGAGATATCGCCATTAAGGTGGGCCAGGGGTGACTCTAGAATGTGTTTGTACGATATGGGTATCAAATGAAAGGTGTTAATGAGTATTTTCAAAGGTAGTGATCCTTAGTTCCATAGGTGGACGCCGTTTCGAGATATCGCCATAAAGGTGGACCAGGGGTGACTCTAGAATGTGTTTGTACGATATGGGTATCAAACGAAAGGTGCTACTGAGCATTCTAAGAGGGAGTGGGCATTAGGTCTATAGGTGGGCGCCTTTTCGAGATATCGCCATTAGGGTGGGCCAGGGGTGACCCTAGAATGTTTGTACGATATGGGTATCAAACGAAAGGTGTTACTGAGCATTTTAAGAGGGAGTGGGCATTAGGTCTATAGGTGGACGCCTTTTCGAGATATCGCCTTTAGGGTGGGCCAGGGGTGACTCTAGAATGTTTGTACGATATGGGTATCAAACGAAAGGTGTTACTGAGCATTTTAAGAGGGAGTGGGCATTAGGTCTATAGGTGGACGCCTTTTCGAGATATCGCCATTAAGGTGGGCCAGGGGTGACTCTAGAATGTGTTTGTACGATATGGGTATCAAATGAAAGGTGTTAATGAGTATTTTCGAAGGTAGTGATCCTTAGTTCCATAGGTGGACGCCTTTTCGAGATATCGCCATTAGGGTGGGCTAGGGGTGACTCTAGAATGTTTGTACGATATGGGTATCAAACGAAAGGTGTTACTGAGCATTTTAAGGGGGAGCGGGCATTAGGTCTATAGGTGGACGCCTTTTCGAGATATCGCCATTAGGGTGGGCCAGGGGTGACTCTAGAATGTTTGTACGATATGGGTATCAAACGAAAGGTGTTACTGAGCATTTTAAGATGGAGTGGGCATTAGGTCTATAAGTGGACGCCTTTTCGAGATATCGCCATTAAGGTGGGCCAGGGGTGACTCTAGAATGTGTTTGTACGATATGGGTATCAAATGAAAGGTGTTAATGAGTATTTTCAAAGGTAGTGATCCTTAGTTCCATAGGTGGACGCCTTTTCGAGATATCGCCATTAGGGTGGGCTAGGGGTGACTCTAGAATGTTTGTACGATATGGGTATCAAACGAAAGGTGTTACTGAGCATTTTAAGAGGGAGTGGGCATTAGGTCTATAGGTGGACGCCTTTTCGAGATATCGCCATTAGGGTGGGCCAGAGGTGACTCTAGAATGTTTGTACGATATGGGTATCAAACGAAAGGTGTTACTGAGCATTTTAAGAGGGAGTGGGCATTAGGTCTATAGGTGGACGCCTTTTCGAGATATCGCCATTAGGGTGGGCCAGGGGTGACTCTAGAATGTTTGTACGATATGGGTATTAAACAAAAGGTGTTACTGGGCATTTTAAGAGAGAGTGGGCATTAGGTCTATAGGTGGACGCCTTTTCGAAATATCGCCATTAGGGTGGGCCAGGGGTGACTCTAGAATGTTTGTACGATATGGGTATCAAACGGAAGGTGTTATTGAGCATTTTAAGAGGGAGCGGGCATTAGGTCTATAGGTGGACGCCTTTTCGAGATATCGCCATTAAGGTGGGCCAGGGGTGACTCTAGAATGTTTGTACGATATGGGTATCAAACGGAAGGTGTTATTGAGCATTTTAAGAAGGAGTGGGCATTAGGTCTATAGGTGGACGCCTTTTCAAGATATCGCCATTAGGGTGGGCCAGGGTGACTCTAGAATGTGTTTGTACGATATGGGTATCAAATGAAAGGTGGTAGTGAGTATTTTAAAAGGGAGTAATCCTTAGTTCTATAGGTGGACGCCTTTTCGAGATATCGCCATAATTGTGGACCAAGGGTGACTCTAGAATGTTTGTACGATATGGGTATCAAACGAAAGGTGTTACTGAGCATTTAAAGAGGGAGTGAGCATTAGGTCTATAGGTGGACGCCTTTTCGAGATATCGCCATTAGGGTGGGCCAGGGGTGACTCTAGAATGTTTGTACGATATGGGTATCAAACGAAAGGTGTTACTGAGCATTTTAAGAGGGAGTGGGCATTAGGTCTATAGGTGGACGCCTTTTCGAGATATCGCCATTAGGGTGGGCCAGGGGTGACTCTAGAATGTTTGTACGATATGGGTATCAAACGGAAGGTGTTATTGAGCATTTTAAGAGGGAGCGGGCATTAGGTCTATAGGTGGACGCCTTTTCGAGATATCGCCATTAGGGTGGGCCAGGGGTGACTCTAGAATGTGTTTGTACGATATCGATATCAAATTAAAGGCATTAATGAGGGTTTTAAAAGCGAGTGGCCCTTAGATGTATATGTGAAGGCGTTTTCGCGATATCGACCAAAATGTGGACCAAGTGATCCCGAAAATCATCTGTCGGGTACTGCTAATTTATTTATATATGCAATACCACTAACAGTATTCCTGCCAAGATTCCAAGGGCTGTTGATTTCGCCTTGTGGAACTTTTTCATTTTCTTCTACTTAATATGGTAGGTGTCACACCCATTTTACATATTTTTTTCCAAAGTTATATTTTGCGTCAATAAACCAATCCAATTACCATGTTTCATCCCTTTTTTCGTATTTGGTATATAATTATGGCATTTTTTTTAATTTTTCGTAATTTTCGATATCGATAAAGTGGGCCTGATTATGGTCGGATTTCGGCCATTTTTTATACCTAGATAAAGTGAGTTCAGATAAGTACGTGGACTAAATTTAGTGAAGATATATCGGTTTTTGCTCAAGTTATTGTGTTAACGGCCGAGCGGAAGGACAGACGGTGGACTGTGTATAAAACTGAGCGTGGTTTGCACCGATTTCGCCCATTTTCACAGAGAACAGTTACCGTCATAGAATCTATGCCCCTACCAAATTTGAGAAGGATTGGTAAATTTTTGTTCGACTTATAGCATTAAAAGTATTCTAGACAAACTAAATGAAAATATCGTACAAACATTCTAGAGTCACCCTTGGTCCACCTTTATGGCGATATCTCGAAAAGGCGTCCACCTATAGAACTAAGGTTTACTCCCTTTTAAAATACTCATTACCATCTTCCATATCGTACAAACACATTCTAGAGTCACCCGTGGTCCACCTTAATGGCGATATCTCGAAAACGCGTCCACCGATAGACCTAAGGCCCACTCCCTCTTAAAATGCTCAGTAACACCTTTCATTTGATACCCATATCGTACAAACAAATTCTAGAGTCAGCCCTGGTCCACCTTTATGGCGATATCCCTAAACATTCCCCACATTCCAGGGTTACCCTAGGTTCATTTTCCTACGAGGTGATTTTCCTTATTTTGTCTCCATAGCTCTCAACTGAGTATGTAATGTTCGGTTACACCCGAACTTAGCCTTCCTTACTTGTTTTTTGTTATTTTTGTTTTCTATTTTTTTCATGAGTGACACCATTAAGCGCTTCCGTCAAATCTTCTTTTGTGTAAAGAGCTTTTGTCATTTTTCTATAAAATTAAGTTATTAACCCAATAATCAGCTAATAGAGATCGAAGTAAGTTTGAGGCAGTTTCTTAAATTTATTTGAAAAAATACGCGCATAAATAACTCCACTCCAAAAATGCGTGCTTTCCTGCTGAAATGTAAATGCGCAGTATACCACGAAATTAGGGGCATGCACAAAATTTGGTGTACGTAAATTCGTGGTATCGCTTTAAGCGGTAATTTGAGGTTTATATTCAAATTTTTTTCTATATTCATTCAAAACAATAGTAAAGAAGTTGAAATTTTGACACATTTTTTTTAATTAAATGAAAAATTATTGAATAAACAAAAGTTCTATAATGCCATTATTTCGGTAAAATGTTGTGCTTCGCAGAGTTTTTTAATTAAAATATGGACGAATAGATTAATAAAAGTGTACCACAAAATTATATCAAAATTTTCCTCGGGGGTTTATTTAAAAATTTAAATACTTAATAATAATAAAAAATAGGGTTTCTTATGAAAGTGTGTCCCTAATTTCGGGGGTTAGAAATATTAAAAAAAAAAAAAAGTTAAAAAATTACTGGAATGAGTTTTGTAGTAATACAAACGTTTAATAAATGTTCACTAAATACAAAAATATTATCATCATAAAAAAATTTACCGATACAATTTTTACAGGCTTAACAAAATACCCTTGACTCCTTAACACTTTACTTAAGAGGCCTCCTTACAACAGGCTAATTTTCCGAGCTTCCAACTGTATATTGCTTGATATTTAATATGAGGTTTGATATTAAAAATTAAGTAAAATATCAGTTATTATCCCGTAAAAACTAATCTTTATTATTTTCAGTTTAAAGAAACACTCCCCCAATTCCTTGTTTGGAAGAAAAATCGAAATGCCACGAAATAACGTACTACCACGAAATTATGGATACTTACTTTAGATATATTTTTTGGAATAAAAGTGAACATAAAATATTAAAATTGCGTTGGACCTCCTCTTTTTATAATTCGAACTTAACAGCTTGGGTGATAATGAATACTTTCAGGAAAACCCGAGGGTTATTTCCTTTAGCTGTTTACGATTTGGAGTGACGAGCGAAGAACTTAACAGGTTTGCGCTAAAATTAAAGCAGTCAAGTGAGAAACCCCTAGACAAAATGGGGATAGGCAAAAGTATGCATCTATATTAGGTCCCTAGGCATATGGGAACAAATGGAAATAAAAGAGCGGAAGACGTCCAAATCAGGTGTGTCGTGATTAAAAAAGGCGAGAGTAGCACATGATCCAACAAGAAGAAAAATCGTGAAACCAAGTTTAGATTTACAAAGTTACTCCTATCATTAAAAAAAGAGGACCGTGGGTTCATGATAAGCATTCCGGTTGGACACTGCCTTCAGCAGTCACATGTTTTAAAATTAGGTCTCGTCATTGATGGCAGATGTGAGACGTGCAGCTTGGAGGTGGAACTGATCGACCATGTTTTGTACACATGCCCTGCGCCTGCCAGGCGAAGAATCCAACTATCAGATCTAAAAGCAGCAAGTAAGCTAAGTCGCAGAAAGCTTTTAGTAATTGCAAGTGACAGGGTTTTTCATTTGGGTCGTTGAGCCAACTTCTGGTTACACTAGAAGAGGTCCTCACAAATGTGCCAGTTTAACCTTATCAATAATCACGCAAGCTTTGACTCAACGCCTATCACGATCTAACTTTAAAAGCTGCTCTTACTCAACTCAGGTCACCATTTTTAGAGCTTCTTCAATTAATCAAGCAGTGCGCGTGCAGAAGCGATGTTGCAAGACAGCGTCTAGTACCTTATTTTTCCAGTATCAAAACTCATATCAGACAATACTACCAACAGGTTCATAGGATAGTCAAGGGTTTGCCAGAGCAATCTATAGCTTCTCAAAACCAATTGTCAATCGCACCTTCCTGAAGCGAGTCATGTTTCTTAAGAAGACGAGGCTTCGGAGACGCCAAGTTCCTCATGAAAATAGGGGTTGAGGAGGAGTGGGTGCTGTGATGGCCTAGAAGGTTGAATGTGTTCATATTAAATCGTTCCCGAGAAGACTGGTGCTTATTACCGGAGCGACTCGTGCGTACTGAGTTGGCCAAGAACATACAAAACGCTTTTGAGAAATCAGCTCAACGCTACAACCTCCGAAGCAGAGTAAAACCATTCAGTGTAGGTGAAAATGTATATCGGCGCAATTTCGTTCTGAGCGACAAAGCGAATAAGTTTAACGCAAAGCTAGCACCCGTTTTTGTAAAAGCTACAGTTCTCGCCACAAAAGGAAACGCCATGTATCAATTGCAAGACATACATGGTAAGATAGGGTGGTACCACGGAAAAGATATTAAGGAATGCAAGGGTTAAAACACAAGTTACCGTCAGTTAATGTCCTATAAAACAACTAAAAAAGGACAAACCTATATAAATATCTATCTCCATCCCTATTTAATTATCTCTGTTTCGTATTACGCCACCTTTTTTTTACTTGTTTTTCCGTGCCTATAAAAGCCTCGGATTTAGGATAGCGGGCAGTTTTTAGGCTGGAAAAAGTTGGCAGTGGAGGTAAATATTTTTTGGTTGCGATCGAAAAATTCATGTCGATTGATGGAAAGTAGATAAGTTTACTAAGTTCTTTTTGCTAAAGATTAATAAAATAAAAAAATCGCGTAATTCGGTTCGAATTAAAATTAAATTGCACGGGTGTTCCTGGTTGCGGTGTTCCTGAGTTGCAGATTTCCGGGTTGCAGTGTTCTTGGTTCCTGAAAGGGCTTCCAAATTAAGTGCGAGTGAAGATGAGGATATGTGGTATCCTGAACAAGAATTTCCTGGCTTTGGGTTCTACCCATTTGTGCGAAAATTGCAATCCCACTTAAAACAGTGATTTAGCTTAAAAATTGCATACATTTTCTTATCTCCCTTCAATAACCTCATTTTTGGGCGCATATGCATTGTCGTTTTTTTTAATTATGACATTCTCCTAAAAATCTATTTGATTGATTGCTGAAAAGATGCAAAAAAAAAAAACAAAAAAAAAAAATGTGAAATCTAAATAAAATGCAATTTAAGTATATCGTTGCTAATTTGTATAGATGTGTATGTGGATTAAGGTTTTGAGAGATGTGTAAATTGTAATTTAAAGTGCTATAGAAATTTGCTAAATTTACCAACTTTAACAACAAATAACTTTTAAATTATAAGTTTGCGCACTTTAATATATATATATATATATATATATATATATATATATATATATATATATATATATATATATATAAAGAAAAAAAAAAAGAAAAATGGCCAAATTCTAAAATTATGTACCAAGAGAAAAAAATTATATAAGTACATATATAAAATAAATAAAAGAATAGTTAGAAAGAGACAAATGTAAGTGGTATTGGGAGAGTGAAGAGTGGAATCTAAAAATAATAATATAGAAACGAAGTGACATGAAACAAAATCGAATTAAAATAATTTGTGTGCACTAAGCTTTAATTTTCAGCAAATCAGCGGAATCGTCGAAGGCCTTCATCGAGTTCCTGCATCAAATCATGTGAGTTTGCAAAATTTTATTTATTATCTCCATTATTTCCATTTTGTTTCGCGTTTTGGGTTTGTAGTATGTCTCCATACATACTTTGATAAGTAATAGTGCTATTCCGCTCTAATGGTCAGTTGTTAAAGGTAAGAGCGGATAGAGAGAACTTACAAAAAAAAAAGAAAAAACCCAGTATTTTAGTAGATATGCTTTCATTGCAATTTTTCCAATTAAATTTAAATTAAATTAATATTATTTCCAATTGCCATTAAGGGGACTATTTTTCAAATGCTTTCCACTTTTCTACTACCGCGTATAGCAATTTTGTAGATTATTAATTTGAATTATCACATACCTAGTAGGCTTGTTATCCAAAAGTCGTTCCGATTCCATGCCGTTCCTATAGATGTTCGGACTTAAACATAATAGTAAAAATAGTACTTTTTTTTTTTTCTTTAGTACTAAATTTAGTATGAAATCAAATTCTGATCTTTTTCTTTTTAATTAGTCTTTTATTAAATAAAACATGAATTGTTAAGTTTGTAAGAATGGTCTGAAATTCGTTGTTGTTGTTGCTTTACATTGGGACATCTCATTAACATCTGAGAAGTCATGGGTGGGTGGGTTAAGAGCGGTAAGTAATTGGTAGGAGAACCGCTAGGCAAAAGACAAAGTGTTGTGTCGCTTTCAAAAAAGGTTAATCAACGATCATATTGAGTGATGAGGTAAGAAATTCCTTAACCCTTACGTGTGCGTAAATTTTTTCTTGTTAGGCCTTGGGTTTGTCGTAACTGGTGGTTTGGTCGGTCGTTTGGTCAACGAACCCACATAAGTGGCTGAAGCTCCGGGACAGCTAGACGCACACGGGCAGACGCCGATCATCTTCTTCGTGCCACCAGGTAAACTTGGTACAACTGCGAAACAATTGTCAACCCAGAGTAAGTATGCTTGTCAAAAGCTCCATAACAAAGATCGGTAACACTACACAAAACCTTACAGGAGTGTATTTATCGCTACAAAATACAACAACAGAACAATACCACTAGATCCTCTTACATTGACGCATGCCTTTACCTTTCTAGCTTCCTACATACATGTTGTGATTCACTACAATCTTCACCAGCATTCATTGGCACTTAATCTTCTTAGCGATCCAACTATCTTCGCTTCGCTGCAATTTACGCCAACTACATCTCCTAATGCAGTGTAGGTCTCTCCCTTATTCTGCTTCCAAATAGGGGCGTCAATGAAAATACTTTCTTGGCCGGAGCGTTTTCGGCCATTCAAAGTCTTTGGACTTTAATTTGTTGCACTTTCTTCATATCTGCGTAAACCTGATACAGCTTACCATTAAACCTTCTTCGATACTAGCCGTCGACATCAAAGACAATACCATATATTTTCCAGAGATATTTTCTCTCGCACACTCCACGAACCCACTCATCTTTTTCGACACCGTCCATGATTTCGAGCCTTACATCAGGACAGGTATGTTGAGCGACTTTTAGAGCGTGATTTTTGTTTTTCGAGAGAGCTTTTACTTTTAAATTGCCTACTCAGTCCAAGTTATTATCCGTTTGTTTTCTAAGCTAACATTGTTTTCGCCGTTAGTGCTGGGTCCCAGGTAGAAGAAGACCTTCACAGTCTCGTAAAATCGCTGGCATACGCTCTTATATTAACACCATTGGTCGCGCACCGTAAGCTCTACCTTCTCTGGGTTGGACAGTGAGGCAAAAATTCGTCCTTATGGTAAATGCGGACAAGACGAAGTACTTGCTTTCCTCCTGAAAGAGTCGGTGCATTCACCTCTTGGCAGCCATGTCACTGCTGAATGGCATGAACTCGAGACTGTGAAATTCGAGACTGCGAAATTCCTATCGAGGAACGCAGCAAGTTCCCTTAGTGAGGGTAAATTATAGTCAACCATCTAAAACTTCATAACCAAGATATAATTTACTTATAGTGACATTGTTGTATTGAACCTGAAAAGATGCACGAGCTCAGATGTTGAATGCCCATCAAATTTGTGGTGTGATATTGCATCTTCAATTTAAATTAAACAGTCAAGAGCATAATCGTTAAGGGAAAGTTCGTTTAGGAAGCTTAGAAATGTTACATGGAACTGTTAACTTTAGCTAAGAAAAGAGCCCTTCAATATTTTTTCTCACTATAGGCATAAAAGACTAGAAGGCAAACCTATATTGTGGACAGACCTATTGGGCTTTTCAATAGAGTCAGAAACTTCAATTGGATTCAAAGCTCTACAAAGAGCGGCTTTTTATTTTTACAAACCGAAATCAGAAAGCGGAAGTTCGAAAGCCGCAACCTTTATAGGAGGGCAAAATCAAAAATCCCTTAAAAAGCTTATGCCATTGAAAAGGCTTAGAATCATTTAGAATAACGTCATATTCACTTTCAGTTGAGAGGCTAAAGCTGCCACATCCATCGTTTCATCAAGCGTTTCTTTCTTGAACTGTCGACATCGCAGCATGCTTCTTAAAGAAATGGTCACTGGAAATCCCCCTTCCCGGGTGGGCCTGTTTTCACATTTAAAAAGCAGTCAATAACGAATGTTCGGAGAAGGAGTCGAAGGAGATCCGATTGAATTTACTAACAGGCTGATGTGCAACAAAACTGACGCGTTCTAAAATTTTTATGCAGACTCCAAACGACATCTGCTTAGGCACATGGGATTTTGCTGACTAAAGATTTTTATTTTAATTTTTCTAATCTATACCTAGAAATATTAAGTATCCTACCTAACCTTACCAACCTTTGCCTATATCATTCATAAATATGTACTATATCCTCGCATAACTCCAATTCTCGAATGAAAGTCGTTTTTAATTAACAAATCTAAGGCACTTAGGGTTTGCAGTTAAGCTTTGTTGGAAACACAAGAAAATATACGCCTTTATCCCTCTATTGTGAAAACTTTCTTTGTATGTGCATGCAATGCATCACACATACACATTTATATACACATGAAAGAAAATTCAATTAAGCTTATTTAAGCGCTAAAAGCCAATGATGCCACTCGGTTTTAATGCGTATAAGATGCAACAAAATTTGTGGGGGAGAAAATCGAGAAGTATTTGTAAGAAGAAGGATGCGGCCATACAAAAAGAAGTAAGGGAGTCTATGTGCGGGTAAGACCGAACATTATACACTCAGCTATTCTTATAGCTCATTTAGTTGTTTGACACTGAGTAATATTGAGCAAAGAGCAGGGCCCTTAACTGATTTTGCCCACTTTTATTAGACAAATACATCGTTATGAAATAAAATACTTGCATTGAATTTTGTCACGATAGGGCAACTCCTTTTCAAGTTATGACTCCCAAAACACTGCAGCCGGGTACTGGTTCGTTCAAACAAAAAACCCCAATACCCAAAATTGTAAATAAAAATGGGCGTATGGGTACCATGTTTTGTTACTTTTCGACAACTCTGGTTCGTGGTATGCCTTCCAAAAAGTGAAAAGATTTTGGTAAAAAAGAGGGCGATGTCCCAACAATTTTCAAAAAATGTTCGGCCTAAGAATTAAAGGCTACATATATATTCTATCATCAAAGAAGTACTCGGATCGTAAGATGTATGCGGTTTTCGAAAACTATCCGTATTTGAAAAAGTAACGAGGTCGAACGAAGTACCCGGTTTTGAAAAAGTAACCAGACTGAAAAAGTAGGCGGTTTAGAAAAGGTACCCGATTCAAAAAGAAGAGCCTGTATTCGAAAAAGTAACCGCTTACGAAAAAGTATCCTGATGCGAAAAAGAACTCGGTTGTAAAGAAGTAAACTGATCGAAATAAGTATCCACTTCTGAAAAAGTACTTGTGTCCAAAAAGAGTACCCGTTTGCATAAATGTATCTCAATCCGAAAAAGTACCCATTTTTGAAAAAGATCCGGAACCGTATGCAGCTCCCAAAATGTACCAGAATTCCAAAAAGTACGTCGCTTTACAGAAGTATTCGGATTCCGAAAAGTAACCGCTTTAAAAAAAAGTACGCGGATCCGAAAAAGAGTATTGTTTATAAAATATACACGGATACAAATAAGTACTCGCTTCTTAAAAAGTACTCGCACTGAAAAATGTACCCAGTTGTTAAAAATACCCTGAAAATAAAAGCCGCATATTCATGGTTGGAGCGTACAAACGATGAGTAAAACAATTTCAGGGTATATGGATCCGAAAAATGTATGCTATTACGCTTTAGGAAACTGAGAGAGGCATACGCACTAGAGATAATCTAATTGATATGTTTATTGAACGAGGACGCGGAGTCGAAGATGACCCCAAGGTCCTTGATGTCGAGTAGGAATTAATGAGTATTTTACAAGGGAGTGGGCCTTAGTCCTATAGGTGGACGCCTTTTCGAGATATCGCCATAAAGGTGGACCAGGGGTGACTCTATAATATGTTTGTACGATACGGGTATCAAATTAAAGGTATTAACGAGGGTTTTAAAAGGGAATGGCCCTTAGTTGTATATGTGATGCCGTTTTCGCGATATAGACCAAAATGTTGACCAGGGTGACCCAGAAAATCATCTGTCGGGTACCGCTAGTTTATTTGCATATGTAATACCACTTTGTACTGTATTCCTGGCATGATTCCAAGGCCTTTTGAATTCGCCCTGCAGAAGTTTTTCATTTTCTTCTACTTAATATGGTAGGTGTCACACCCATTTTACAAAGTTTTTTCTTAAGTTATATTTTGCGTCAAAAAACCAATCCAATCACCATGTTTCGTCCCTTTTTTCGTATTTGGTATAGAATTATCATTTTTTCATTTTTCGAAATTTTCGATATCGAAAAAGTGGGCGTGGTCATAGTCGGATTTTGCCCATTTTTAATACAAAGATAAAATGTGTTCAGATAAGTACGTGAACTAAGCTTAGTAAAGATATATCGATGTTTGCTCAAGTTATCCTGTTAACGGCGGAGCGAAAGGACAGGCGGTCGGTCGACAGTGTATAAAAAAAATAGTTATCGTCATAGAGGCTATGCCCTTACCGAATTTCACAAGGATTGGTAAATTTTTGTTCGACTTATGGCATTAAAAGTATTCTAGACGAATTAAATGAAAAAGGGCGGAGTCACGCCCATTTTGAAATTTTTTTTATTTTTGTACTTTGTTGCACCATATCATTATTGGAGTTGAATGTTGACATAATTTACTAATACATATACTCTAAAGATATTCAATTTTTTGTTAAAATTAGACTTCTAAAAATTGTTTCTTTTAAAGTGGGCGTGTTCGTAATATAGTAATAAGAGTAACGTTCCTGCCGAATTTAAACATGATATCTTCAACGACTGCCAAATTACAGCTTGCAAAATTGTAAATTACCTTCTTTTAAAAGTGGGCGATGCCACGCCCATTGTCCAAAATTTTACTAATTTTCTAATTTGCGTCATAAGGCCAACCCACCTTCCAAGTTTCATCGCTTTATCCGTCTTTGGTAATGAAATATCGCCCCTTTTCTGTTTTTCGAAATATTCGATACCGAAAAAATCGGCGTAGTTATAGTCCGATTTCGTTCATTTTAAATAGCGATATGAAACGAGTGCCCAGGAACTTACGTACCAAATTTCATTCAGATACCTCAAAATTTACTTAAGTTATGGTGTTTACGGACGGACGGACGGACGGACATGGCTAAATGAATTTCTCTTTTTGCCCAGATCATTTTTATATATAGAAGTCTATATCTATCTCGATTAGTTTATGCCGTTACGAGGTACCGTTATGCGAACAAAATTAATAGACTCTGTGAGCTCTGCTCAGCTGAGTATAAAAATTGCACGGATACAAGTAGTAGCAGAAAGTATCCAGATCCCAAAAATTACGTTGATTTAAAAAGTACGGACATTCGAAAAATAACACGATTCAAAAAAGTACCCTAATTCGAAAATGACAAGTTTCTGAATAAGCACGCTAATCCGAAAAAGCGCGTGAATTATAAAAATATGCGGATTAGAAAACCAAATCCGATTCCAACGCGTCCGACTTTAATTAAAATCATCTTACAACGTAAAGCTGAGTATAATAAACATGTTGGTATGTATTAAGAGCACCAAAGAAGCTCATTTTCCAGTGGTCCTAACAATTTTTATTCCACGTGCCCGAGTATGAGTAAGTAAGTGGTTGTCGTCATTGTGGCTGGCTCTTTATGTCATTTCGGTTTTCTTCTTAAAAATTGTTGTGGTTGTTGTTGTTCTTGTATGTGTTTCATATAATTCTTAGAGCTTTTCGTTGCAACTGCAAAAAGCCAACATTTTCGTTGCAAACGCCTTGTGGCACGTTCTAGCTGCCACTTACACACTAACACTCAGTTACATATGTATATGTGCATACACGCCTCCTAAAAAGTGAACATTTCAATGTGACAACAGCAACAACAAACAATAGAAACCACCAAAAACGGGGTGCAGAAGGTGTCACTTTGGCTTCATAGTGTGACAAGCATGCTCGCGGCTGTAATAAGCTAAGCGCTGAGTGCGGACACCTTTTGTTGCCACCCAAAAATAGCTCCCTTTTATTGCCAGTCATTGTTGTTGTACTTTTGGTTGTTCTTGTTGTTTTCGGATATGTGCATTTTACTTAATGTATGCAATCGCATTTAATGCAAGTGGCAAGCAAAGTGACTTATGAATCCAACACTCACACAAACATACTTTATTTTTTATACCCAGTAGCGACATGGATGCAGTTATGTTTGTTTCTGATATTACTTTTAACTGAAGTGAGAACTCCTTGAGTTTAAACCACCCATTTAAAGAGAGACTTCGCTTCATCGATATCTTGCAAAATTAAGTGTATTTATCTCAGGGGCCTGGCGGACTCAATTAAAATCTTATCTTCAAGAGGATATGTTCGACTAGTGAATTGCAAATACTACTTGGTACTAAGTGGTAAATTGAAAATTAGAGTTCTCGTCCGATAAATGAAGTTAAGGGTGTTCCCTTGCAGTATTCGCGAAAGAATAAATCGGCAGATGATACAGAGTCAACTCCATGTAACGAAAAAGCTCTACTGATGAACTGATGAGCGCAGTTGCTCTCTTTAAAACCCAAACACAGAATAAGAATGAAGAAATTGTAAACGTCAGGGTGGGTATGCTTCCCCGCTTTATCCATTTCAATAAGAATATAACTTGATTAGAGAGAGATGGAGCTGCGACATGTAGTATTCTGCTCCAATTTTATACGAACTGCATGGCTACCATAGTTTAGCTCCTGCTAAATATTTATATATGAATCTACTGAAATCGCTTAATATGAAATTTTGTTGTATGAATGCGACAGCAAATATCAGCACTGCAATAGTTTCTGCCAACCAAAAAAAGCTTCGTTATACAGGACTGACCGCTACACAAAACAATTAACTGATGCTAGCAGAGCTAGCTCATCGAACGATTGGTTCTCTTGCATTGACGAGGACGAAGACAGGCGATACAAAGACATGTACAACTAAGCTGCTTGCAACGGCCTCGGATTATATACTCTTATACGGTGCCGAAATATGGGCGGGCGCAATGAATTACGGTAAGAACAGAATCACCCCACACCTCAGTCTAACCCGGGGGGGGGGGGGGGGGGCGCTGCGAATAGCTTTAGCTTACCAGTCGCATCTGAAACTGTCCTGGTTGTTGTGGGAACCATACTGATATATCTTTAACGAAAAGCAATCAGCGACAGCGGATCAGAAGCGAGTAGAGCTGCTGTTGCGGTACAACCGCGAACAGAAACGATTGGACGCTGGCAATAACAGTGGAGCAACATATTCAGTAAGAACGCGCTGTCAGTTCTGCCTTCTATGGATTAGATAAAGGAGCAAAAACGGTGGATCTTGCGTTAAACGAGGACAAGGCGAAGTACTTGCTGTCATCCCACTGTTGACGAATACACATTCGAGACTGTTAAGGATTTCCTCCCCCGCCTAGGCGGATAAGCGCCTTTTAATGAATAAATGCTCCAAGAAGATGGCTACCAAATTAGTGACACCATTTAAGTCAGATGCAGCGAAATTCATGACCACCAAATACGCCTTTGTCATATTATCTGCAGAGCGATATGGATGAATGAGCCATTACCATCCGGAGCCTCTCCTTTGTATCCCTGCAAGGGGGTAATAATCGCTTGGCTGCGGAAAATACTTATAGTGCGGTAACAGAGAACTGCGCCCAGAAGTAGGGGGAGCACTGACTGCGTGTTCATTCGTATCACTTATGGCGCCCTTAAGCTCAATGGTGGGTACATCAACTTCGCTTACAACCGAAGTTCGTTTTCCAACGTACCTATTTTTACTTACTTACATTTCCAACCAACTTTGCCAAAAGCATTTCATAACCAAAGTCGGGCTACTCTTTCAAGCAGAAGGGCGAGTCAAATGAGCATAAGCTTTTATCCTACCAATTGTTGGTGTTGTTGTTATTGCTGCTACTGCTTTTGGAAATAAATTGCATTTCATGCAACAGCAAATGCACTTTTGTCGCCTGTCATTGTTATTGTTGTCAACACGTTTGCCACTTACTCATGACACGAAATGATTTGCGAATTTGCATAATATAGCCGAAACGAGCCTTAGAGGTATTCTCGCAGAAAGAGCTTAGTACAAATATACATAGGTATGTTTGTAAAAATGTAGAGTAATGAAAATCTGTTGGGTGAGGCGACTCATAAGTCAAATGAAGTTTCCTGCATTTATCCTCGTACAGTTATTAGTCAGTTGTGGACGCATGTGTTGCATGTTGGCACTTACAGTCATATATTAACTTGGCAAGCAGGTGAGTTTATCTGCGAGGACAACTGTGGGTGAGTATTTGTGTGTGTGTGTATATATTTCTGCACTTAAGTGTATGTGCACTGAGGGAAATCAATCTTTTACGGTCGCATTAATTAGAATTCGAATGCAATTTTAATTGCGAATGCAATCAGGAAAATACTCATACATTTGTAGAACCTGTATTCCAGTATGTTAAAACTCTCAAGTATGTAGGAGGGAAAGAGGTAGTTGACATATTGGTTTGATGCACAATTAATGTTTAAGACACAAAGTGTATTAAGAAGTTTCTGACGGATAAAACTAAATTGCATGCAATTAAAGAAACTAAATATTGCACGGTATATGATTTTCTTCCGAACCCACAAACATATGAGACTTTTCGAATTGATTGGCGGGGCAGATATGCAGTTTTGTGGTGTGAAAAGCTCCAGGATAAGAAGATTTAGCAAGCTATCTGGCTGCCTCCCAATTTAAAGGTATAGATATTGTCGCGAATATTAGCATCACTATGCTGCTAGTAAATAATCACAACAATGAGTAAGCTGCCAAACTTACATAGAAGGCGACGAAGAATATCTCACATACACATATGTAGTCATCAGCTAGGAGCGGAAGTTGATACTCACACTTACACACGCGTATGGCTAGTAGAAAAGCATAAACTACAACTATACATGTATATAGCTAGTAACAAAGGATGAAATACAATTGTTCGAGAAATGACTAGACCTAGAAGAAATGGGTGAATGAGAAACCCGAGAGTATAAAAACAGCGCAAGCTGAGGAATCAGTAATTAGTTTGATTTAATCACGTTTTTAGTTGTGAAGTGAAGTATAGTTGTGAAGTATAGTTGTGAAGTACTACTCCTAAAGTAGTCTAATAAAGACCATTTTGCAATACTGAGTATTGGAGTTATTTATTCGACATTTCAGCGATTCGAACGTTAGCAGAAGGTGTATAATAACCAGGATTTCCTTAATTTCGTTACAATATATAATTGTTAAGAATATCACTGCGACCATCTCTTAGGCCTTCATTTCCTTCGCAGCACCCCATCCAAGCCGACTTGACTGATGATGGTTACTAGCTCCCTTGGCTTGAGGGTTTATATGTATCAATTCTCTGACCATAGTGTGCACAAAAGCTTAGCTCTATGCCTTTGAGATTGCGTAGCATTCCAGGAGAATATTCTACGCCATCTCCAATGATCGATGAACCAGCCGGCAGGTGTCACTCGATATTATGTCCAAGTTATGCATGTGACTGTTGAGTCTGCAATGCTCTGTAAGAATACCTATTGGAATTCTTAGGTTATTTGTTGAAAGGCCTATAATTGTCCTTTAGCAATTTGTACTATATGCTCCAAATAGTAGCTCAAGTGCTCTTCTCTCCCTCTCTTCTAGTAAAAAATTACTCCTAACTCATGTGGGTCAAGCAGCAAAAGCGGCTCAGATCGCTTATTTGCTACCTCTCTTGCCAAACTGCGCGCTTGATCATTACTTTGCGCTCCCCTATGGCCTAGGACCCAGGCCGGCAGTACTGCATTATGCGTTCCTAGTTGAGTTAGCTTTTAGACGTTCTCCAAGGCTAGTGCTTTTATTTCGAACTCCAAAATTGCCTTTTTGGAGTATCCACATTGTAACTTCAGCTCAGCACGCTGACTTATGGCATATACTTCCGCTGGAAATATGCTAGCGTACTCTCCCAGAGGTACTAATATTTTGGTTCTGTGTACTAAAATATCTCCACCAATCCGCTCTACAGTTTTCGAATCATCTGTGTATCATTCGATCTTGCGTTGGATGCTCTCTAGTCTGGCTGCGTTCCATGTTATTTTTTCTCCCAATTTTACTGTATATTTTTGCTGAAAGACCACCTGCTTGAGAATAGGTGATATCATCCTTCGGGAGTTGAGAGATTGGAATTTCTCACGTAGTTCCTCAATGTTTCCAAATGAGGGAACTTTTCATTTGCCCGAGCCTTCCGGCTGATTTGGCTGACTTCTCTATCATTACTTGTAGCAGAGTTAGACCGGACATAGCCTCTAGCGCTTTTGTGCGGCATGTACGCGTAACCCCCTTGATGCATACACACGCCAGTCGTTGGAGTTTTTTCAGCGCTTGACTCATTGTCAACCGTGTTGTTAACGCTGTCAATCGAATTGTACTCGATGCTCGAGCTATCGAGTTATACGTTACCATGGTTTTTACAATCATGGTATTTTTCCATTTCAGGTAATGTAGGCTGCCTGCTCGTCGTTTGCATATCCTTATGGACTTCGTGACCCTAATTGACATGGAGTACAAGATATATATGCACCATTTTCATTGAAGGTAAATTTTTACGAACACAACTTTCTATATAAAGAATGTAAATCCGGGTCACAGGAAATATTTCCCTCTATTTCAGCTGAATAATCCCACAACTCTTATCATTGAAAAGAAGAGACTGTGGGCTCATTGTGGGTATTCTGACCAAACCTGTTCTCAAAAAAGGCCTAGTCAATGATAGCAGATATAGAAAGTGTGGATTGGAGGAGAAAACGATAGAGCATGCTTTGAGCTCATATCCTGCGCTTGTCAGCTATAAGGAGTGGCACAGTTATCAGATATAGAAGCGGCATGTAGCATAGGTCGTAGAAGGCTTCTAGTAATTGTCAAGATGGTGGAGTTATTTTATAAAATAGGTCCTGGTTACTGACGCGATTTGCCAACTTTTCCATTCAGCAAAATTCAGGTAACATTGAGATCATAATGTTCAATCTTTGTGAGGTCTTCACGGACGGGCTTGTTCAACCTGTCCGAGCCGATTGGCAAACGATAGACTCTGCCTCATACCGAACGTCCTGAGTCAAGTCTTGGGCAAAGCAACAACAGAAATTTAGCAAAAACTTTCAATTAGAAAAACATTTTTTCTATGTGTGGTCGCCCATCGGTAGTGGTTGGGCAAACACTCCGAGTTTATTTCTGCCATAAAAATCTTTCAGTGAAAATTTAGCTGCGTTACAGCTACCATTCGGAATCGGCATAAAATATATACGCCCCGTCCCGACAATTTGTGGTAAAGCTGAAAAGGGCACAATGCAAATTGGAAGAGATTCCCTAATTTCCTCGGAGGTTGATGGCGCCAAGTATCCATTTTTATTTAATTTTTTACCATAATGAATATCGATCATAGGATATACAAACTACTGATATGTTCTTGCTATGTATTTTCAAAGGACCCGGTTTTTTTAGCCTCTTGTGCGGCTTGCGCCAATGTAAATATTTTGTGTATAACAATTAGATGCAGGTACTAAACTGGATGCGAAGGAACTGTGAGCCAGGTGCATCAAGTGCAGGGTTCGGCCACGTAAAGGTCACTTCATTTGTGCTCTAGCTCTACCAAAGAGGCTTCCCCCACACTATATGGATTATTGATCTGATTCAATCAATATTGGGTTGGCTATGCATTGACCACCCTACAAAACAAACTACCAAATCGCTTTGTTGGGCACTAAGCCTCTTGGATTCAGTTAGGTTATTTTGAATACTAATAGTTATAGGGTTTCGGATATGTCAGAGACGGGGAATCATACAAACATGTATCGTAACATAAAAGCACAAACTATTCTAGCTTGATGAATTTGCGCCGACGTTAATGTGCTTATCTTAAATAAAGATGAAAATTATGTACAAACGCCCTTCCAACCCACATTGATATGCAAATCTAATATATATTATAAATGGGAAAGTTTGGATGTTAAGATGTTTGGATGTTTGGATGTTTAGATGTTTGGATGTTTGGATGTTTGGATGTTTGTCCAGACGTTTGTCTTTGTGACTCAATAACGCAAGAACGGCTAGACCGATTTGGATGAAATTTTGCACACATATAGCCAATAGTCTAGAAGGATCTACTAGCTATATATTTTTCAAAAGGGGCGTGGTCCCCGCCCCCTAGGAACAGTTATAATTTAATTATTATATTTTTTCGTCTTTGCGACTGAATCACGCCAGAATGGCTACACGGATTTTGATGAAATTTGGGACACAGACAGTAGTCTACTAGCGAAATTTTTTTCGAACATGGAAAGAGGGGTGGGGGTCCCACGATCCTTCGAGAAATTATTTTTCATAATTTTTACACATTATAACTTTACGTATACTGGCCTTCACCAATATCACAGACTCAAGGGGTCAAATAAGTCGAGGGCTTACAAAGTAAGCAGTGATACCCTCCGCCCGCCCCCCTTTATCTCCCCCTCTGGTGTAAAATCCATAAATTGTTATAACTCAATCTAAATTTTCTCCTAAATCAATAGTTTTTGGTATCTGGTACATACAGAACGAGATCTAGACAATTTTGGAGGAACGATCAGTGGTCCTCTCCTCTACTCCCGCCATCCGCCCTCCATCAATTGTTTTTATTAGCACGCTTTTATTAGCTTTACCTGTATGTTTCTATCTAACTTTTTATTCGCTCCAATGCGCCTGCTGCCTTATTAACATGGTTTTATAATTAGCTTCACCTTATTTGTAATCCCGTAAGGGTCATATCGAGACCCTTCCGGGATCATTTCTGGATGGTTTTCGGGATCGGTCCGGGATTACGCCGGGGTAATTTCGGGACTTTTTCGGGACTATTTCGGGATCATTTTGTGACCCTTCCGGGATCATTTCTGTATAGTTTACGGGATCCGTCCGGGATCCCGTCGGGGTTATTTTGGAACATTTTCGGGACTATTCCGGAATCATTTCGGGACTATTTCGCGATCATTTGGGGACCCTTCCGGCATCATTTCTGGATGGTTTTCGGGATCCGTGCGGGATCTCGTCGGGGTCATATGGGGACTTTTTCGGGATCATTTGGGGGCTCTTCCGGCATCATTTCTGGATGGTTTTCGGGATCCGTCGGGGTCATTTGGGGCCTTTTTCGGGATCATTTGGGGGCTCTTCCGGCATCATTTCTGGATGGTTTTCGGGATCCGTCCGGGATCTCGTCGGGGTCATTTGGGGACTTTTTCGGGATCATTTTGGGGCTCATCCGGCATCATTTCTGGATGGTTTTCGGGATCCGTCCGAGATCCCGTCGGGGTCATTTCGGGACTTTTTCGCGACTAATACGGGATCATTTCATAACCCTTTCGGCATCATTTCTGGATGGTTTTCGGGATCCGTCCGGGATCCCGTCGGGGTCATTTCGGGGCTTTTTCGCGACTAATACGGGATCATTTGGGAACCCTTTCGGCATCATTTCTGGATGGTTTTCGGGATCCGTCCGGGATCCCATTAGGGTAATTTCGGGACTATTAGGGGATCATTTGGGAACCTTTCCGGCATCATTTCTGGATAATTTTCGGGATCCGTCCGGGATGCCGACGAGGTCATTTCGGGACTATTTCGGGATCATTTGGGATACCTACCGGCATCATTTCTGGATGGTTTTTGGAATTCGTCCGGGATCCCGTCTTGGTCCTTTCGGGACTTTTTTTCGACTAATACGGGATCATTTGCGGACCCTTTCGGCATCATTTCTGGATAGTTGTCGGGATCCCGTCACGGTCATTTCGGGATTATTAGGGGATCATTTGAGGACATTTCCGGCATCATTTCTGTATTGCTTTCGGAATCCTTTCGGGATCCCGTCAGGGTCATTTTGGGACTTTTTCGGGGCTAATACGGGATCATTTGGGGATCCTCTAGGGGTCGTTTCGTGACTTTTTCTGTTTTATTTCGGGATCATTTGGGGACCCTTCCGGCATAATTTCTTGATGGTTTGCCGGATCCATCAGGGTCATTTCGGGTCCATTTTGGGATCATTTGGGGACCCTTCCGAGATCATTTCTGGATCCGTCCGGGATGCCGTAGGAGCCATTTCGGGATTTTTTGTTACTTTTCCGGGATAGTTTTTGGACCCTTCCGGGATCATTTCTGGATCTGTGCGGGATCCCATCTGGGTCATTTCCGGACTATTTCGGGATCATTTTGGGATCCTTCTGGAATCATTTCTGTATGGTTTTCGCGATCCGTCGTTGATTCCCTCGGAGCCATTTCGGAACCTTTTCTGGAGTATGTCGGGGTCATTTGGGGACTTTTTCGGGATCATTTGGGGCTCTTCCGGCATCATTTCTGGATGGTTTTCAGGATCCGTGCGGGACCTCGTCGGGGTCATTTGGGGACTTTTTCGGGATCATTTGGGGGCTCTTCCGGCATCATTTCTGGATGGTTTTCGGGATCCGCCCGGGATATCGTCGGGGTCATTTGGGGACTTTTTCGGGATCATTTGGGGGCTCTTCCGGCATCATTTCTGGATGGTTTTCGGGATCCGCCCGGGATATCGTCGGGGTCATTTGGGGACTCTTTTGGGATCATTTGGGGGCTCTTCCGGCATCATTCCTGGATGGTTTTTGGGATTCGTCCGGGATCCCTTCGGGGTCATTTCGGGACTTTTTCTCGACTAATACGGGATCATTTGCGGACCCTTTCGGCATAATTTCTCGATAGTTGTCGGGATCCGTTCGGGATCCCGTCACGGTCATTTCGGAACTATTAGGGGATCATTTGAGGACCTTTCCGGCATCATTTCTGGATAGTTTTTGGAATCCTTTCGGGATCCCGTCAGGGTCATTTCGGGGCTTTTTCGGGATCATTTAAGGATGGCTTTCAGGATTCGTCCGGGAACCCGTCAGGGTAATTTCTGGACTTTTCCGAGACTATTTCGGGATTGTTTTGGGACCTTCCCAAGATCATTTCTGGATGGATTTCGGGATTTGTCCGGGATGCCCTCAGGGTCATTTTGGGACTATTAGGTGAGCATTTGAGGACCGTTCCGGCATCACTTCTGGATGGTTTTCGGTATCCGTTCAGATTCCCGTCGGAATAATTGCGGGACTTTTTCGGGATCATTGGGGTCCCTTCCGACATCATTTCTGGATGGTTTTTGGGATTCGTACGGCATACCGTCGGGGTCATTTCGGGACTTTTTCCCGACTAATACGGGATCATTTGCGGGCCCTTTCGGTATCATTTCTGGATAGTTGTCGGGATCCGTTCGGGATCCCGTCAGGGTCTTTTCGGAACTATTAGGTGATCATTTGAGGACATTTCCGGCATCATTTCTGGATAGTTTTCGGGATCCTTTCGGGGTCCAGTCAGGGTCATTTCGGGACTTTTTCGGGATCATTTAGAGATGGCTTTCAGGATTCGTCCGGGAACCCGTCAGGGTAATTTCTGAACTTTTCCGAGACTATTTCGGGATATTTTTGGGACCTTCCCAAGATCATTTCTGGATGGTTTTTGGGATTCGTCCGGCATCCCGTCGGGTTCTTTTCCGGACTTTTTCTCGACTAATACGGGATCATTCGCGGGCCCTTTCGGCATCATTTCTAGATAGTTGTCGGGATCCGTTCGGGATCCCGTCAGGGTCTTTTCGGAACTATTAGGTGATCATTTGAGGACATTTCCGGCATCATTTCTGGATAGTTTTCGGGATCCTTTCGGGGTCCAGTCAGGGTCATTTCGGGACTTTTTCGGGATCATTTAGAGATGGCTTTCAGGATTCGTCCGGGAACCCGTCAGGGTAATTTCTGAACTTTTCCGAGACTATTTCGGGATATTTTTGGGACCTTCCCAAGATGATTTCTGGATGGATTTTGGGATCAGTCCGGGATGCCGTCAGGGTCATTTTGGTATTAGGTGATCATTTGAGGACCTTTCCGGCATCACTTCTGGATGGTTTTCGGTATCCGATCAGGATCCCCTCGGAATCATTGCGGGACTTTTTCGGGATCATTTGGGGTCCCTCCCAAGATCATTTCTGGATGGATTTCGGGATCTGTCCGGAATCCCATCAGGGTCATCTAGGGGTGCGTTCGAGATCCCGTCAGGGTCATTTCGGGACTTCTTCGGGACTATATCGGGATCATTTCTGGATGGTTTATCGGATCCGTCCATGACCCCTTAAGGGTCATTTCGGGACTATTAGGTGATCATTTGAGGACCTTTCCGGCATCACTTCTGGATGATTTTCGGTATCCGTTCGGGATCCCGTCGGAATCAATGCGGGACTTTTACGGAATCATTTGGGATTCCTTCCGGCATCATTTATGGATGGTTTTCGAGATTTGTCCGGGATCCCGTCGGGGTTATTTCGGGACCTTTTCGGGGCTAATACGGGATCATTTGGGGATCCTCTAGGGGTCGTTTCGTGTCTTTTTCTGTATTATTTCGGGATCATTTTGGGACCCTTTCGGCATAATTTCTTGATGGATTGCCGGGTCCATCAGGGTCATTTCGGGACCATTTTGGGATCATTTGGGGACCCTTCCGAGATCATTTCTGGATCCGTCCGGGATGCCGTAGGAGCCATTTCGGGATTTTTTGTTACTTTTCCGGGGTAGTTTTTGCACCCTTCCGGGATCATTTCTGGATCTGTGCGGGATCCCATCTGGGTCAATTCCGGACTATTTCGGGATCATTTTGGAATCCTTCCGGAATCATTTCTGTATGGTTTTCGCGATCCATCGTGGATCCCCTCGGAGCCATTTCGGAACTTTTTCTGGATCATTTTGGAACACCTTCAGGGATCATTTCTGTGTGGTTCTCTGGATACGTCTAGAATCGTGTCGCTCTCATTTCGGGTTTTTTTGGGACTATTCGGGGAACTTTTGGAGACCCTTTCGGGGCATTTCTGGATGGTTTTCGGGATCTGTCCGCGATAGCGTTGGGGTCATTTCGTAGCTTTTTCTGGATAATTTCGGGATCATTTGGGATCCTATCAGGTTATCAGCTCATTTAGTTCTTTTTTTTACTCAATTACAAAAATAAAATGCATTAGACAGAAAACAAAATTCTAAACAGATAATAAGCAGGCTAACGCGAATAGCCCATATATTTAAAATTTTCCTTGCGGACGGGGCCGCGGGTAAAGGCTAGTAATATATAAAACTTGATTTTGCTTTGCTAAGCTTTAAAGACAGCTCACTTCAAAAATCAAACCGAAAAGATGCATACAATAGAAAATTGTTGAAGTATAGAATTGCATAAGTTTGAGCAAGAGATGGACGAAATATTCATAATTGAAAAGCGGTACCGATCATACCGAAATTCGTCATTTTTAAATGGTTTTATTTAGCTTGACTCTGTTTAGCGGTCAGCCGTTGTTTACGAATTTTGTAATAAAAATGTAAGTAACTTCCCGATAAGCTACAAGCTTCAAACTTAGAATATAGCTTAGAACCCGATGACAATGCAATAATAATAAAAAAAACTCCGATAGGTGGCGCAGGATCGAAATATTTCAAAAAATCGTATTTGTGGTCCGATTTGGCTTAAATTTGGAACACATATTACATACAGAAACAGAAATCGCTTTATGGCTCATATTTGGAACAAATATTACACACAGTCCGGTAGAAGTGACATCAAAATACTTTGGAGTTCGAGGAGGGAGAAGCATACATACGTGGCGCTGAGTTGAGTAAAGTCTTTGGAAAGATTATTTATTGAGGATTTAGATTGTAACAAATTGTCAGGAAAGAGTCCTTGTAATAATGAGTCACTAAATGAACTAATTATAATGATAAATTATAGGCAGTTAAAAAAACTTGAAAGAAAAATAGTAATAAAAAAATGTTTTCAGTTAAACGGTTTTATTGAAAACAATACTTACATTAAGTAATAATAATACTAAAAGCTAGAAAATAATTAGGTAGGACCTATGTACTAGTCATTACACTCCTCATCAATATCTGATCAACGCCCTGATCAGACAAATAAATAAGAGCGTTGTTCGCGTCAAATATCTATTGATAGTTATAAGTAAGACCAAGTGAACCTTAATCAGGTTTTGCTACGACTCACATTTTTAGAAATTTACGCGCCCAACGCTTTTATTTAATTGTCTGATCAACGCCCTAGATCGATGAGGAGTGTGATGACTAGTTTAAATAATTTTTTTAAATTAGTTTATTATACACAACTCCCAAACGGGTGCTAAATTTGAAGAAACTAAGTGAGCTCATATTGGCATCTATATTGGTAATAGAAGGATATAGTTATTGTTTATTCAAAGGGCAAGTTTTCAAAACCCGTGTCAACATAAGCCACCTCGCAAATTTGGAACAACATTCGCAGCTCCAACAAGTCCCAATATACTGCACCCATCTCTAACAAGTACACTTACAAATGCTAGTATTTCGTACAAAAATCTGAAAAGCCAACAACGAAGAGTGAAAGAGTGAAAATAAATTCATATTAAGAATGCACTTTTAAGACGTAAACGTTACACGTGCCAAGTGACACGTGACCTCCATCATCATGTTTTGTTGTCGCTATTGTTTGGTTATAAGAGGCCACACACATTCACATACTACACACATATTTGCCGATCAATCAAAAAACATAACGCAAAGCGAACGTCAAATCTATCGTCATATGAGAGCGTTAAGCGAAGTAAGCGCAGCAGAGTAAAAAAATAAAACGAAGCATACTTATAGGCGAATAAATGTGAAAATATTTTGCTTGAGAAGCAGCGACTGTGCAATTATGAGTGTCCTTCATCAGTTCATCATTTTGCTATGTGGGCTGTTGTTCAATTTGATTGTCATGTTGAAATAATATGTTGCATGCATGCCCATTATTGTTGTTGATTTTTATAAGAATAATATTTCAGATTCAATTACGTCAGTGGTGGCTATACGCATGGATTTACAAAAATGTTCAAGAGCTAAAAGCTCCGTTGAACACAAATGCTTTTAGAAAGCTTAATAATTGTTTAATTTTAAGATTTAAAATAATGTTCAATAGCGCTTTATCATATTCTATGAGATATCCGTCAAGATACATGCAACTTTAAAAACATTTATAACGCATTGAAATCGTTAGGAGAAATTCAACTTTCTGCATTTCCAACTTGATGAGAGTTATAAGTCATCGGACATCGACTGAACGACCAAACTGAAAACCCCTATCAGAAACCAGGAACAAGTTATAAAACAATTCCGTTCTATTGGCAGATACTAGAAACTTTCTAGGACCTACGCGCATCTTTACTGCTTTAAGATCTGTAGCTGTGAGACTCCTAATAGCTGGAGCCTTTGTCTAGCGATCGCAGCACATGAGCACAGTACGTGCTCGATCATTTCCTGCTACGACCCGCACTTCTTACTCCTGCTATAAGTGGCGAGGACTAATTTCGAAGCATTTGACGGCAAAAGGAAGTGTCTAGTCAGAAACGCAATCATGAATTTACAGTTCCTTTTTCTCAAAAATAACAGTAACTTTATTTTTCATAGATTGCAAGACCTGCTCATGAGGCCTGATAATTTGCAGCACCGTACTTGTTCCACGCCTTCCCTGCTTCGTCGATCAGATCTCGTTTTCTTTTAATCTCGCCCAATCAGATTGGAACGTCTAGGGTACAAGCTTCGAAGAATGCGCGCCTTTTAGCTAGCTCATCTGTCTTTTCATTCCGATGTGATCTCATAAGCGCTGTGGCTATATATAAATGTGAACTTCACCCTATCCCGATTCTTTTCAGGAATCTCCTATACTATAACACATTCTAATATGTCGTTCCATGTGAGATTATGGTCTTAATTATTACCTTACGGTTAATATAAAAGATGATGGAGCTGCGGTTTACGCTACATGTTTTCTTCCAGTGTTTCTACTGCAAAATATAGGGATTTTTAGGAATTTTGGAGCGGTTCTGGGAGCGTTCGAGAGAAAATTTCTTCGAAAGATTTGAGGAATGCTACGCGTTGGCGATGGCGAGTGCAGAAGAAGAGTTAATAGTCCTACAATTAAAACACATCAGCTACGCTGGCTAGGCCATGTTATGCGAACGAAAGAGGATGCTCTGGCTAAGAAGTATTTTTAGCGGAATTCGCCTATGGAAGCAAAGGAAGAGGGCTGCCCCCACTTCACTAAAGGGACGAAGTGGAAAACGATATAAATTCCTTGGGTGTGACCACTACGCGCCAGCTAACCCAACAAAAAGCGACTGGTGCGGATTGTTGGACTAGGTGTGAACAATAAGAGCCAGTTAACCCAACGAAGGAGCGACTGGCGCGGCTTGTTGAACGGCCATAATCGTTTAAAAGGCTACTGCTTCCACCTATAAAGTTATACAGCAATCTGCCAGCTTGTGGGATTTGTTTATTTTTGGATCATCACACAGACTCTAATCCTTCCATTACTTTGGAATCATCAGCGCTCAAGCTGCACCGCTGTTGTTGACGCTCTGTTCTTCGCCACCAGGTCTACAGTTGAGATATGCACCACGGCGGTCCCTGTCCACAAACAAGGACTTATTGTTATATATTAGGCTTTATAATAGCTGCAGATATGAAATAAGTGTGCGATATACCCCTCGTATACACTCCACGTAGAGCTTCCACTACAAATTATTGTTTAAAATGTTTCCTATATATTTTAGTAAAGGCTTCTCCTGCCGGGTCACCCCACCCAGCTTAGGCCTAGTCAAATTTGGGATATTATACCTTCCATGCTGTGTGCCCCTCTTCACCGATTTTTAAATTTATACCAAACATGATCGCCTGTTTGGGGTCATTGTTGAAAGCCGCAACAATATCTGAGAAGATTCCTAATGTATACATGTATGCAAGAAAGCTCAAAAAGCGTTCACTCGCTTGCATAGGATTGGTACAGACTGATCAATATATACATATGTTACAGACAGTAGAGCGAAATATACAAATCAATGTGCTCATATACATATTTCAGTTCACATACTCCGGCGCCCTCCGACAAGGGTTGATTGATATTTTCGTCTGCTACTGTAGTACATTGATGAACAAAAGCTATAGTACAGTTAGTTAGCGTGTCAGTTGATTATTTTTATTAGTGGAGTTGGTGAGGTAATGTTTGTTGTTGTAGTCAGTTGAATGAATCGATGAGGGTTTCCGTTTCAATTGTTCACATGTTGTACTTATCCACCAATAATTCACTCCCACCACTTTTCTTTTATCTTACTATGGCATGTGTCTCACCCACCTCATCCTCTCTATCAGGTCAGTGTCTTCAATTGAATACAGCATTGTTGTAGTAGTGTTTTTGTAATTTACATTTGCGATTGTGTGCTAGCGATAATTCTCTTTCCTTTTGCTTATAATAATTTTAAGAAAATAACTTTTTTTTAGTTTTAGGGAAATTGGTGATGGGCGCATGATTGATTTGTGACTCGGTACAGCGTTTTGATAAATTTGAATTGATAACACATAGATACTTATATTTGTACATGTGTAAATGTATGTATTTTATTTATGGCTTGATTCGGTTATTGGAAAAGTTTTGAGTAAATTGAGGTAGCTTTAATTAAAGCAAAGTTTTAGTTGGGAGTGAAAAGTTTCTCTCGTAAAGCCAAAAGTTACATCCAAATTTATATCTACCTCTCTTTCTACCCTACCACCACCTCTGCCACTACTCTTACCTGTATCGTAACTCGACTTTTACCTTTACCATACCCAACTAAACTTCTGTAAAAGTTTTTACTAGGCCTCTTACCGGTTAGAACTTTTAATAGTTATTTTTCGAGCGAAGTAAAAACGAAACAAAAAACATAAAAACTGACTTATTTTCTGAGCAAATTTAAAAAAATTGTAATGCCGCTTTCAGTTGCATTGCAAGTATTCAATACCACTACATATTGTAACGATCGCGGAACTGTCGAATAAATAACTCCAATATTCAGTATTGCAAACTGGTCTTTATTTAGATTACTTTGGGAGTACTTCACAATTATACTTCACTTTACAACTAATAGCGTGTTTAAATCAAACTGATTACTGATTCCTTAGCTTGTGCTGATTTTATACTCTCGGTTATCTCGTTCGCCGATTCTCCTAAGGTCTAGTCGTTTCACGATCATATGTTCTAGAATAGCTGCACCTCATGCTTGGTTACCCAGCTATAAACATGTATATTTGTAGTTTATGCTTTTCTTCTAGCCATAAGCATGTGCATGTGTGAGTAGCTACTTATTCTCTTATCTGATGACTACATACGTGTATGTGAGATATTCTTCGTCGCCTTCTATATACGTAAGTGTTGCTTGACTTAATGTGTACATGCACGTAAGGGTAGCTGCTTGCTGTTTTTGTTGTTGTTATTTACTAACAGCATAGTGATGCTAATATTCACCACAATATTCATTTAGTTACCACTACATACGGCCCCACTGTAACAGCGATTAGCAACGAATGAGAAAGCACAGACAAAAGGCAAGTTATCACTCTCCAAGCATTTCCTTCGCGCGAAAGTTACCTAAACGCGAGTTCACAAACTTCTCAAACTGTTTATTGTGAATTATATTTAAGTAAAATCAATTTGCGCTTAATAGATCATCGAAGGTAGGATTAACTACAAGGGAAGTCCGTACCGTAAACACGGCAGATGTAATGCCTTTATTCTTTACAGCCTCTCCACTTTTGTTCAGTAGGTAATCTTGATCGCCCACTGATTGTCCGGAGATAAGGCTTTAAGGAACCTAATTCGTCTCCTCTCCTTGCCTCAGACAAAGGTGTACCTATCGCCCGGTACTTAAAGGCCCACACCATTATATAAATAACATGGGTATACATCCACCGATTCATCAACTGAAACTCTTTGGACATCGATTTCACCAAATACCAGTTGCATGGGAGCCGATCAACCGAGGCGTCAGGCTCATATCACCAATTTACCATTCCTATCCATCGACATCCACCGATTAGTTAGTTACGACTCGTCGGACATTGATTCCTCTGTTGTTGTTGTTGTTGTTGTTGTGGCGATAAGGACACTTATTAAGTTGATGATCCTTTGCCAGATGCAGATCCGGTACGTTCCGGTACCAAGCCTGACCATCTCGGGAACGATTTTTTATGACCACATGCGACCTTCTAGGCCATCCCGCCTCCTACCCCCTAGATCCAAGAGGAGTTCGGGGTCGCCATAGCCTCGGCTGTGGAACAGAATTCGCCACTGATAGGTGAGGTTGAAAATTGGCGTTGGAGAAGCTATGTATTGCGATGGCATCCAGAAAGGGCCACGCTACACAAACTCCTTGAATCCGGTAGTTTAGTCGCCTCTTACGACATGCATATCTCTATCCACCGGTTGCTTGGTAATCAATCAACCGTTTCGACATCTGTGCGTCGGCGTGTCACCAATTCTATCCACAGACATCCGTTGGTCCACCGATTCGTTAGCTGTGACTCATCGGACGTCGATTTCACCAACAACCGGTTGTTTGGAAATCGATCAAATGATTCGTTATAGGTACATTGCCGATTCAATAACCCTATCCATTGGCATCCACCGATACACCCACCCGTCATATGCGGTTCACCTGGTATCGATTCTACCAACCACCGGTTCCTTGGGAATCCATCTACCGGTTTATCAACACCGATTCACCGGTATCCACCAATCCAACGATTCGTCATCTACTATTCGCTGGGTATCGATTCCTCCAAACACCGGTTGCTTGGGAATCGATCCACCGAATCGTCAACGCAGCTACCAACCGCCTGTCCAACCATCGCAGCCCCAACAACTAACCCATAGGGCATTAGTTCGCTGAAAACTCAATCATCGTCAACCCATACACGGTTCATCGAAACCAAATAACCCTTCACTGATTACATTATGAGGAAATAAGGCACTTGAGAACACAGCCGTACGAAGCAAAAAAGCACAAGCAGGTCCTCAGTGATATCCACAAACAGGCGTCGGACCTCTATGTCAAGAATTGCCCGGCGAATCCAGTTGTTAAAGAAAAATACCCAGAACTAGAAGAAGAGGCACGCACTCTCCTTAGGAAAACGCGCGCCACTCTAGCTCAACTTCGATCTGGGTAATGCAACAGGTCAAACTCTAAACTCTTACCTATCCAGAGTCAACCCCGCCATACATAATGTATGTCCTGCTTGCAATGTGTCCCCACATGACACCAACCATTTCTTCAATTGTAATGTGGAACCAACGCCTCTAACACCCCTCTCATTATGGTCCACCTCCGTTTGAAACAGCAAGTTTCCTTGGACTCTCGTTAGAGGACATTGATGACAATTTGTAACTGGTCGCACCTATTGCACTGCTACAACAACAACAACAACACTACCGAAAAGCTGCGGGGAGTGTCTTTATCGCCACAACAACAACGCCTAAAATTTGAACATTGCTAAGCGCCCATAAATAAAAGTCTAAGTTCGAGCTAAAGAAACAATTCAACATTCTATAGGTCAAATATTTTTTCAAGTCTCACACTTTGCTCTCATTCCAAATGGCCACTTCCACATTCCAGTTTACATATTCAGCTTCCCAGCTGATTAAAATACTTGAGAACCATTCAATCAATCATACTCACTAAATCGGAATGTATTCAGTACCTATAGAAATCACTTAAAAATAAATTATAAAAGATAACTTTGCAAAATTAATTGAAAACGTGGCAAAAGCAATCAGTTTTCAATGATACAAATAAACAAAACAATAAACTAACAATAAAAAGAATGAGAACAAAATAAAATCGCCACACGCATTCGCCAACAAAAAACAACAAACAATCAAATAGAAAAAGGAATAAAATTGAAATAAAAAAAAACATTTACACAAAACTAGTGTAAAGTCACACAAGCAATCCGGATATACGCCGCCGCTAGACACGCACTCATCCATCCACTGATCCACTCATGTCAGTTAGGTAATTCGTCAAAATCGAATCAAAGTTAGGCGTACATATGTGTATCAACTTAAAAAAACAAAAAACAAAAAAAATCACTGCACCAAACTGACTTTCACACCCTGAGGGGTATTAGCAGGATAGCGATTTCGACGACGCGCACGCATGCACGCACTGAACGGCATACGCCAAGAAGTGTGTCGAAAATTTCGCAACGAGTGACGCGCTATACTTAAGTCAACTAAAAAATCGACAACTTATAGCATAGTACAAAAAAAAGCCGAAAAAACAACAACAATCAAATTGTTCTAAATTCACAGCTAATGTGCAATAGAAGTACCTCCTTGGCTCTTTTCACAAACGAACAAAAAGTGTTTATTTCTATTATTTGTTGAATGCTTTTGGGCGCGCTAAGCCGCCGCCAGCACACACACACACGCACACAAATGAATGCACAAATCGACAATGAAAATAAAAACCGTTCTACGTCGAATAAGAATACAAATCAACAACAATTATTTCGTTTTGTTCACCACAAATTTCGGTAATTACCCCGCCTCAATGCGCATTCCCACAAAACAGCGGATTGGAATGTAAACGAAAGTATATTATAAGTATATCCTTTTAGTGTATCCTTGAAGTGTGTGTATATGCGCGCGTATCGCAGGCGAACGCTCACTGGATTCGCGCTTCACTTGCCATGTAAAGAGTTAATTTAAGAAAAATACACAACAAAGCTAAATCAATCCTATCCGCTAATTCCTTCGCTTCTAAAATATGACTCGGTTTCCCGTTTGTTAATATCGCTGTTGCACAAATATATGTATACCCAATAGTACGTTGGCACCTTCTTCGGTACTTCAAAAATCCGTATAAGAAGCGGATTATGGGATAGCCCAACGGTTTTTCAGCTTGGGAAGCTACTTAGCCAATCCAGAGTATACAAAAAATGTGAATAGTCAATTGTAAATGCGAAGGCGTCATTTCGATGTGAGGATAGACACTTGGAAATGTAAAAGCATCACATGAAGTTTCGAAAGATTTATACTATGTACAAACACACACCAAATTGGCAATTTATATCATTTGGGCAATTTATTACGCAATTTATCATATAATAAATTGTAATAATAAATTGCCAATTTAAAAAGAATTGCGTAATAAATTGTTTCTAACTGCAAATGCAACCTTGCAAAGTGTGTTTATCGAGTAGATTTAAACGTCAGTTACGCATGGCTCAGCTATATGGTTGGCTCATCTCATCAGCTGTTTTAATTTTGTTCATTTCACTGGAGAAGGGATTGTCAAAAAAAGATGGCAAACTCAAAATGAAACCAACCACTCAATTTAAATTGAAATTGCCTCAATTTATTTTTATGTTTGAACATAGTATTAATTGTAATTGAGAATAGTTAACTGTAAATACGAAATCCTTATATGAAAACGAGATTAGTAAATTTTAAATGCGAAAGTATCATATGGAAATGAGAATAAATTGTAAATGCGAAGGCGTAATTTTTAATTGAGAATTAAAAAAGCTAATAAGAGGTGGCCATAGGTGCCAAAATCAAAAGAGTTTCAAACTAAGCCCAAAAAATGAATTTAAGTAATGCCGAACATCTTTGGAAAATAGAAAGAATTATCTTGCAAATTATGCTGAAATAGTGCCAATCGATTTCACAAATATCACTCCGGAATAGATCTATGACTTTGTCCTGAATACTTGCGCAACGAAGGTACAAAACTTCATCAAAATATTTTCGAATTGTACGAACTGTATTTTTTCCTACATTTTAATGTCTCTTTCACACATTGCCACTTGACATAAACTGTATATCAGCACGCCCTTTTGAAACACCGCTACCATATCCTTAAAAAATGTACGTCCCTAAACAATATTTTCGTTGTCTCTTTCTTTCAATTCTTTGGTCAATTTTTCGTGCTGTTCCAGGCGGGTATTGAACGCAGCACCCGTTCTAGAATTTCTGCCGGAAATATGTATCTTAGTCATTCGTATTTCCTGGAATGTAATGAATTTCACCCCATCACAAACATACATCAGTTTCTATTCCACCATTGGATCTTAAGTCATTGCTAGGAAAATCAGTTTGTCACCGATGTGAGGGTTTAGGCCTCCTATTTAGCTGAGTGGCTTAGGTGCTTTGCACGCCAGAATTGTGCTATATTTGAATAGAGTGTTCCCCTCAAAAGGCCGTCTTGTCGTAGCAAAGGGCGCTAATGCTACGAAGTGACTGATATGCTGGTGGTGATACAGAGACTCCGGTTTTACTCGCAACTCTAAAATAAGCTGCGCTCCCGCTTGTCCATAGGAAGACGAGCTGTGGGACGAAGCACTTGTGACACTAATAAATTCAGGAACTTATAGGGATCCAACCCGGTCAATCGAAACAATGGATTTAAGTTGATAAGGTTGAACAATATTAACACCTGGAAATATATAAAGGGAGTTTTTCAAAGCTTCCAAACGCAGGGCAAGAATCAAATGTGAGGTGAAATTTGAGGACCGACAAGTAATTGAAAGGTACTCCGCATATATCTGCCCTCTAATTGAGCAAAAAGACGGAGTATATGTTGTATCCAGTACATAAAGAAAATTTAATCGCAATTCCCGAAATGTTGAAGAGGGACAAGCAAACCTGCTTAGCAGGAGTTTGCAGGGTGGTTTTCCCACTAAAGAGATCGAAGCGTTACTCCCCTTAAATAAGTACACATATTGATTTCATTTTGCTTTTTGGAGGTGGTAATGCTTTTTTAGAATTTGCCAAATTGTATCTCTGAAAAGTAACACAGTTTATGTCAAATATGTCAGAGTGGAGTTACCTTGGTTTCTTGTATCATGCTTTCAATAGCCATATGGCTCTATTGACACAAAAACAAAGCAGATTTGTCGAGTAATATGTTTTCCAGTGTCTCACTGAGAAGTTTCCTTTGTATGAAGTAAAAAGTTCGTACTTCAGGTGCTCGTTTCTCTCACTCACTACTACAGGGTATACATCCGCCGATATTAAGCAAACTTAAGCATTCTTATTGATTAGGTTTTCTTAGACTTTTTTGGATTCTTGTTTACTCTATATTGTAGTTGTAGTTTCGCTTTGTTTACGTGAAAATTGCGCTTTCACCTCATTGCACACAACAGACAACGATTTTCCAGTTGTTCGTTCGCCTTCTCGTTGCTGTGAAACAAATTTTGTCTGCTATTCTAACGCTGCGGTGCAACAGTTTATTTATTCTAGATTTTTACTGACATTTATATGTATGTGAATACCTTAAGGCTCTAATTTGCTTTGTCTTATTGGCACAGATTTTTTTTCAGCGAAGAGGCCGCGTTCTTCACTCATTTCATTTCACTAAATAAACACATCACTTCCACTCATTTCTGTGGGCGTTTAAGAAAATAAACAATAACCGGATATTGAAATATCCTGAAGCTAAAAGGGTTATAGGTGGGAATCGCTTTGAGAATTTAAAATATAATATATGAAATTAAAGAGGAAAATTAAAGACACTAGAACTAGATATGAGCAGTCAAGAGTAAAACCAAATACAAAATCAATGATTATCTAGTGTGTAGATAACTAGATTCTGCAAAAGTGGAGATAATTTTCAGCTAATCCCATTTCTGAAGCTATAACCACCACTTGGAAAGGCTTCAGCTCTCAAAGTCTGTGTTTAATTGCAACCAAATCTTGAAAAACGCTTCTTTACTTCAACTTAATTTAATGCAATAAAGACAAGTAAAGAAGTCTTACTTTGCACTAAGCTGTAGATTATATATGGGGTATTCCATCCCATTTCGACCAATTTTGAACCCGACCCCTTTAGAATTGGCTGAAAGTTTTTCTTCTTTTTCTAGCTTACGAAAGACGTTTTTCAGAAATTTTTCAAATTTTTTCATCCAACTCAAAAAAAGTTATGAATTTTTAAAAAAACAAAGTTTTTGTTTTCAAAATGCTATTACTTTTTCAAAAATTGACCGTTTGGGATCTTTTTTTTTTAATTGTTTTTAAATGTACTTTTCGGAAAAAATACAAAAAAAATTTTAAAGTTTTTTTTTTTTAATTAAATAAAAAAAAAAAAAGTTTCGGCCCACTCCGGGATTAGTGGGGAGGATTGCAGAATTTATTGAAGTTTTTTACGAGAAAAAAAAGGCGAAATTCAAAAAATCTCGAAAAACTGAAAAATTATAAAAACAAAAATTTTTTTGAATTTTTTCCGAAAAGTACATTTAAAAACAAATTTTTTTAAAAAAAAGATCCCAAACGGTAAATTTTTGGAAAAGTGTGTTTTTTTAAAAATTCATAACTTTTTTTGAGTTGGATGAAAAAATTTGAAAAACTTCTGAAAAACGTCTTTCGTAAGCTAGAAAAAGAAGAAAAACTTTCAGCCAATTCTAAAGGGGTCGGGTTCAAAATTGGTCGAAATAGGATGGAATACCCCATATACACAGCTATGTATATGCTCTCCCTTAGATGGAGGAAGCATATAAACTCATACTTAAAACTAGCTGTCTATTTTGTATAGCAGGTCATCAACACTCATATAAATTGAGAGGCTTACCGACCATTGGTGGTAGTGAAAAATAAACCTAGCAAGAAAGCTCACAACTGTCAAGCGATTGCAACAAGCTTTGTTTACTGTCAGCCCATTTAATTCACCAGAAGTGAATGATATATATCCATGTCTGTTACAGCAGGGAGTAAACCATATAGCCACAGCCTCATCCAACCCATTTAAGGTATCTCTTCCGTTCGGCTACATTCCAAAGAGGTGGTCGAAGATTGAGGTAGTATTTTTACCAAACCCAGGGAAGCCCGAGCAACTGATTTCGTCGTATCGACCTAAAGGGTATGAAAAAAAACGTTGGATCAGCAATTTGAGGAGGTCAAATGTCCTCTGTGTAGGAATAAAATTGCCTATCAGTCAGGAAAATCCAAAGAAAACCTTGTTATTGACATCTCAGGGTCTTTCGATAACACAAAACAGCAAGATACTGAGCAAGCTATGATTGGCAAAGATATAAGCCCAATAATCATACGCTGTGTGTTATCCATGCCAAAGAGAAAAAAGGTATTAAGCTGAGGGGGAAAACGAGCCAATTGTGTCCAAAAGGAGATGTCAACAAGGGGGCGTACTGTCTTATCTCTTTTGGACCCTAGTCAGTTACTGAAATTCAAAGGACTTGACACACAAGGGCATGCAAATTACTTAGTAATCTGCGTTACAGGGATATATGAGGAAACAATAAACAATCGCCTCCAAATAGCCTTGCGCATTATTGAAAGGCGGTGTGATACCAAAGGACTGTCTATCAATCCTAACAAAACAGTCTAAGTGCTTTTTACCAGGAGAAGAAAACTATCCAGCCAGAACCATCTATCAAAAAACCAAATTTTCAAAAGAAGCAAAGAATATAATAATAATATTTGAATACAGAAAAATTAGGAGCAGGTATCTACATACATATATCCCGCATTTCAAGAAATTGATACCAATGGGATGCTATACCGATATTTTTATGCTCAGCTAGCAGAGCTCAGAGAGTATATTAATTTTGTTCGCATAACGGTACCCCGTAACAGCATAAACTAATCGAGATAGATATAGACTTCCATATATCAAAATGATCTGTGCGAAAAAAGAAATTCATTGAGCCATGGCCGTCCGTCCGTCCGTCGGCCGTCTGTCCGTTAACATAATAACTTGAGTAAATTTTGAGTTATCTTAATGAAATTTGGTATGCAAGTTCCTGGGCAGTTCCATCTCAGATCGCTATTTAAAATGAACGAAATCGGACTATAACCACGCCCACTTTTTCGATACCGAAAATTTCGAAAAACCGAAAAAGCGCGATAATTCATTGCCAAAGACGGATAAAGCGATGCAACTTGATAGGTGGGTTGACCTTATGATGCAGAATTGAAAATTAGTAAAATGTTGGGCAATGGGCGTGGCACCGCCCACCTTTAAAAGAAGGTAATTTAAAAGTTTTGCAAGCTGAAATTTGGCAGTCGTTGAAGATATCATGATGAAATTTGTCAGGAACGTTCCTGCTATTACCATATGTGTTTTAAATAAAAATTGGGAAAATCGGATGACGAACACGCCTACTTAAAAAAAAATGTAAGTCAAATTTTAACAAACAATTTAATATCTTTAAAATATATAAGTAAATTATGTCAACATTTAACTTGAGTAATGACATGGTGCAACAAAATACAAAAATATAAGAAATTTCGGAATGGGCGTGGCTCCGCCCTTTTTCATTTAATTTGTTTAGAATACTTTTAATGCCATAAGTTGAACAAAAATTTACCAATCCTTATGAAATTTGGTAAGCTCTTAGCTTCTACGACGATAATTGTTTTCTTTGAAAATGGCCGAAATCGGTTGAAGCCGCGCCCAGTTTTTATACACAATCGACCGCCTGTCCTTTCGCTCGGCCGTTAACACGATAACTTGAGCAAAATTCGATATATGTTTACTGAACTTAGTTCACGTACTTAATTGAACTTACTTGATCTTGATATTAAAAATGGGCGAAATCCGACTATGACCACGCCCACTTTTGCGATATCGAAAATTTTGAAATATGAAAAAAATGCCATAATTCTATACCAAATACGAAAAAAGGGATGAAACATGGTGATTGGATTGGTTTTTTGACGCCAAATATACAATTAGAAAAAACTTTGTAAAATAGAAGAAAATGAAAAAGTTCTGCAGGGCGAAATCAAAAGCCCTTGAAATCATGGCAGTAATACTGTTTTGTGGTACTACATGTATAAATAAATTAGCGGTACCCGACAGATGATGTTCTGGGTCACTCTAGCCCACATTTGGTCGATATCCCGAAAATGCCTTCACATATAAAACTAAGGACCACTCCCTTTTAAAACACTTATTAATAACTTTAATTCGATACCCATATCGTTCAAACACATTCTAGGGTCACCCCTGGTCCACCTTTATGGCTATATCTCGAAAAGGCATCCACCTATAGAAACAAGGCCCACTCCCTTTTAAAATATTCTTTAATACCTTTCATTTCATGACCATGTCATACAAACACATTCCAGGGTTACCCTATATTCATTTTCCTACATTGTGATTTTCCTTTATTTGACAAAGGATGAAGGAAAAGCGTTTCAAAAAACGTCACCCTTGGTCTACAATTTGGTCTATATTTCCAAAACTTATGAGATATAGAATTAAAAGCTAATTATAAACCACCTACGAAACCCTACGAAATCAACGCATCTAAGCTCTCAGCTGAGTATGTATTGTTCGGTTACACCGGAACGTAGCCTTCCTTACTTGCATCCATGCATACGGAGGAACTTTTCCTCGAGGAGGAGGCCTTGCGTGCCTACCTAGCCAAGCAGGGTAATATATATAGCATTGTATGATCCAGAGCCCTTCTGTGGACTAACAAGAGCACACGCTAGGAAAACCATAAGAAACAAAGCAGTTCGGACAACACTGGATTCAAAGCCCAGGGCAAAGACAGGTAACATTGCTTTTACTCTCAGGACTCTCACTAACCTGATTAAGTTAAATATATCGGATACGTAAATCTGTCGCAAACACAAACAGGGACTTAAGTGCATCCCATTAAAGTACAAATAAGAAAAATATATATCAAGAATTCTTCTATTTTTAATTCATACATTTGTGCTTCAAATAACTTTTACCTTTCCACTTTCACAAAGCATACATTGAAAAGTCAATTTGGCGCATACACGTTGCTTCATTAACTGAGGCGCCGCATGTGGTCCAGGATGTATGTATAAAGCCAAGTGAAAATGCTAAGCCGCGTCAACGCCTAAAACGATGCAAGTAACATTGAAAATGTAAAAATTCAAAACTAGGAGAAAACAAGTAAGGAAGGTTAAGTTCGGGTGTTACCGAACATTACATACTCAGTTGAGAGCTATGGTGACAACATAAGTGAAAATAACCATGTAGGCAAATGAACCGAGGGAAACCCTGGAATGTGTTTGTATGACATGCGTATCAAATGAAAGGCATTAAAGAGTATTTTATGAGGGAGTGGGCCATAGTTCTACAGGTGGACGCCATTTAGGGATATAGCCATAAAGATGGATCAGGGTTGACTCTAGAATGCGTTTGTACGATATGGGAATCAAATGAAAGGTGTTAATGAGTATTTTAAAAGGGAGTAATCCTTAGTTCCATAGGTGGACGCCGTTTCGAGATATCGCCATAAAGGCGGACCAGGGGTGACCCTAGAATTTGTTTGTACAATATGGGCATCAAACGAATGGTGTTAATGAGTATCTTAAAAGGGAGTGGGCCTTAGTTCCATAGGTGGAGGCCGTTTCGAGATATCGCCATAAAGGTGGACCAGGGGTGACCCTAGAATTTGTTTGTACAATATGGGCATCAAACAAAAGGTGTTAATGAGTATCTTAAAAGGGAGTGGGCCTTAGTTCTATAGGTGGATGCCGTTTCGAAATATCGCCATAAAAGTGGACCAGGGGTGACTCTAGAATGTGTTTGTACGATATGGGTATCAAATTAAAGGTATTAATGAGGGTTTTAAAAGGGAGCGGTGGTTGTTGTATAGGTGGTCGCCTTTTCGAGATATCGCCATAAAGGTGGACCACGGGTGACTCTAGAATGCGTTTGTACGATATGGGTATCAAATTAAAGCTGTTAATGAGTATTTTAAAAGGGAGTCATCTTTAGTTCCATAGGTGGACGCCGTTTCGAGATATCGCCATAAAGGTGGACCAGGGGTGACCCTAGAATTTGTTTGTACAATATGGGTATCAAAAGAAAGGTGTTAATGAGTATTTTAAAAGGGAGTACTCCTTTGTTCCATAGGTGGAGGCCGTGTCGAGATATCGCCATAAAGGTGGACCAGGGGTGACCCTAGAATTTGTTTGTACAATATGGGTATCAAAAGAAAGGTGTTAATGAGTATTTTAAAAGGGAGTAATCCTTAGTTCCGTAGGTGGAGGCCGTTTCGAGATATCGCCATAAAGGTGGACCAGGGTGACCCTAGAATTTGTTTGTACAATATGGGTATCAAAAGAAAGGTGTTAATGAGTATTTTAAAAGGGAGTAATCCTTAGTTCCATAGGTAGACGCCGTTTCGAAATATCGCCATAAAGGTGGACCAGGGGTGACCCTAGAATTTGTTTGTACAATATGGGTATCAAAAGAAATGTGTTAATGAGTATTTTAAAAGGGAGTAATCCTTAGTTCCATAGGTGGAGGCCGTTTCGAGATATCGCCATAAAGGTGGACCAGGGGTGACCCTAGAATTTGTTTGTACAATATGAGCATCAAACAAAAGGTGTTAATGAGTATTTTAAAAGGGAGTGGGCCTTAGTTCTATAGGTGGACGCCGTTTCGAGATATCGCCACAAAGGTGGACCAGGGGTGCCCTAGAATTTGTTTGTACAATATGGGTATCAAAAGAAAGGTGTTAATGAGTACTTTAAAAGGGAGTGATCCTTAGTTCCATATATTGGTCGCATTTTCGAGATACCGCCATAAAGGTGGAGCAGGGGTGACCCTAGAATTTGTTTGTACAATATGGGTATCAAAAGAAAGGTGTTAATGAGTTTTTTAAAAGGGAGTAATCCTTAGTTCCATAGGTGGACGCCGTTTCGAGATATCGCCATAAAGGTGGGCCAGGGGTGACTCTAAAATTCGTTTGTGCAATATGGGTATCAAACGAAAGGAGTTAATGAGTATTTTAAAAGGGAGTGAGCCTTAGTTCTATAGGTGGACGCCTTTTCGAGGTATCGCAATAAAGGTGGACCAGGGGTGACTCTAGACTTAGTTTGAGCGATATGGGTATCAAATGAAAGGTGTTAATGAGTATTTTTAAAAGGGAGTGGGCCTTCGTTCTATAGGTGTTCGCCTTTTCGAGATATCGCCATAAAGATGGACCAGGGGTGAATTTAGAATATGTTTGTACGATATGGGTATCAAATGAAAGGTGTTAATGAGTATTTTAAAAGGGCGTGGGGCTTAGTTCTATAGGTGGACGCCTTTTCGAGATATCACCATAAAGGTGGGCCAGGGGTGACTCTAGAATGAGTTTGTACGATATGGGTATCAAATTAAAGGTATTAATGGGAGTTTTAAAAGGGAGTGGTGGTAGTTGTATATGTGAAGGCGTTTTCCGGATATCGACCAAAATATGGACCAGGGTGACCCAGAACATTATCTGTTGGATACCGCTAATTTATTTATATATGTAATACCTGCCAAGATTTTAAGGGTTTTTTATTTCGCCCTGCAGAACTTTTTCATTTTCTTCTACTAAATATGGTAGGCGTCACATCCATTTTATAAAGTTTTTTCTAAAGTTATATTTCGCGTCAATAAAACAATCCAATTACCTTACCATGTTTCATCCCTTTTTTCGTATTTGGTATAGAATTATGGCATTTTTTTCATTTTTCGTAATTTTCGATATCGAAAAAGTGGGCGTGGTTATAGTCTGATTTCGTTCATTTTTCATACCAAAATAAAGTGAGTTCAAGTAAGCACGTGAACTAAGTTCATTAAAGATATGTCGATTTTTGCTGAAGTTATCGTGTTAACGGCCATGCGGAAGGGCAGACGAACGACAGTGTATAAAAACTGGGCGTGGCATTAACCGATTCCGCCCATTTTCACAGAAAACAGTTAACGTCATAAAATCTATGCCCCTACCAAATTTCAAAAGGATTGGTTAATTTTTGTTCCACTTATGGCGTTAAAAGTATCCTAGACTAATTAAATGAAAAAGGGCGGAGCCACGCCCATTTTGAAATTTTCTTTTATTTTTGTATTTTGTTGCACCACATCATTACTGGAGTTGAATGTTGACATAATTTACTTATATACTGTAAAGATATTAAATTTTTTGTTAAAATTTTACTTAAAAAAAATTTTTTTTTTAAAGTGGGCGTGGTCCTTCTACGATTTTGCTAATTTTTATTAAGCGTGCATATAGTAATAGGAGTAGCGTTCCTGCCAAATTTCATCATGATACCTTCAACGACTGCCAAATTACAGCTTGCAAAAGTTTTAAATTACCTTCTTTTAAAAGTGGGCGGTGCCACGCCCATTGTCCAAAATTTTACTAATTTTCTATTCTGCGTCATAGGTTCAACTCATCTATCAAGTTTCGTCGCTTTATCTGTCTGTTGTAATGAATTATCGCAATTTTTCGGTTTTTCGAAATTTTCGATATCGGTGGTTATAGTCCGATATCGTTCATTTTAAATAGCGATCTGAGATGAGTGCACAGGAACCTACATACCAAATTTCATCAAGATACCTCAAAATTTACTCAAGTTATCGTGTTAACGGACGGACGGACGGACGGACGGACGGACGGACATGGCTCGATCAAATTTTTTTTCGATCCTGATTATTTTGATATATGGAAGTCTATATCTATCTCGATTCCTTTATATATCTACAACCAACCGTTATCCAATCAAACTTAATATACTCTGTGAGCTCTGCTCAACTGAGTATAAAAACCTTTGGAATTTGGACTGATGTTATGTCTAACAAAGTAGCGAATTTTTCCAAAATTTACATACGCAAAAAAAATTTCCAAAATTGTTTGCATATGAAATAGATATCAGTAAGCAAAAAAAAGAAAAGAATTGCACAGTAGCTGTCACTAACTAAAAAGTGAAAAAAAATTGTGAATTCTGAAAACTTGTGTATGTATTAGTGCAGCAGTAAAGTCAATTTCCTGTACTATCTGCTGTCATTTGTATGACCTTACTCTGTGGCGAGAGTGTTAAATGGCCGCAATATGTCATACAAGCGGTGTAGCAAACAAGCAAACAAACAATGTTGATCGAGTTGAAAGGTGGCTGAAAGTAACTGCATAGTAGAAAAACGAATGGGAAAAAGACTAAAAAAAAACAACAAGCTAACATTGTAATGTTTCTGATACTTGCCAGCCAGCGAGAAGGCGATTTGTATGAAAAATTGCCTGAACTGCTAATATGTTTGACTTCCGTTTGATGAATTTGAAAGAGCGCAATTTTTGGAGACAATTGTCACTGATGGAAGAAGAACGCGTCAGCTTTTATACCCTTCACAGTATAAAAACGATATTTTGAACCAACGGCTCAGAAATTCAAAGTGCGGAGCTTAGCAGGAATGCTGAAAAAATTATTATATATATATATATAATTATATATATGAGCTAGTTGGACAAGGGACCTCTGTTAACGGGTTCCTACAATCAGTAAAAATAATAAGATTTTGGCTAATAATACCACTGAAGAGATTTAGGCCGAGCGTCTATTCCAATTTGTTGTGCTATGCCTTTTCATTTCCACAAATTGGTCAACCTACGACACCCAACTTTATCTACTAAGTTAAATTAATTTTTCATTGTTGCTTTTCATGAACGAAATTCAATCAAAGAACTTGAAAAATTGTTCTAAATTATTTTGAGCCGGGTACCTTTGGTTCGTTAGCTCAGCTCTACCTTAACACCACGTCAATTCCTACTATGACCAAAAAAAAAAAGAATTTTAGGAGGTTATCAAGGAGACTACACAAAAAAGGGCATGTGTGAGTAGATCTCGTGGTGCTCGGGAGGTAAGCACAAAAGAATAACTTTAGAAAACTTCTTTTTTATAAATAATAATAGCTGGTCTATGGATTGTAGTTAAACTACAACAGAAGTAACTTTATCAGAAAAAAATAGTTCCGAGCTATTTAGAAGAGCTACGTCGGGTTATTATTGTTAACAACCGCATCCAACAAATTATTGGTTTACTATCGGCTTGTTACGAAGTAATCGTATATTTATCGGTTTTGCTATCGGCCTGCTATCGCCGAGTAATCGGCTTCTTATTGGGTCCTTATAGGCCTGTTATCGACCGTTACAAATTTATCAGCAATTTTATATTGACATTTTTGGAAACAGTTTCATACCAAATCGATGAATCGTCGGTGACAAGTCGATAACACGCTGAAAATAAATTGGTAACACTGCGATAACAAATCTAAAACTTTTAGTAACTTTTTCTTAAGAAAGCGATGTTTTCATGATAAAAAAACATTGATTCGTTATCGATTTGTTTTTAAAAAATTATCAAATTGCTATATATTTTTTAGCGAAAAGTAATCGGTTATTTATTAAAGATGTATTGCTTGTTTATCAAAAAGCTCTCGGCAGTAACAATCGATCAAATGCCGATAGATTTTCGATAAGCAATCGATAACTTTGGCGGCCACCGTGGTGTGATGGTAGCGTGCTCCGCCTACCACACCGTATGCCCTGGGTTCACACCCCGGGCAAAGCAACATCAAAATTTTATAATTAAGGTTTTTCAATTAGAAGAACATTTTTCTAAGTGGGGTCGCCCCTCGGCAGTTTTTGGCAAGCGCTTTCTGCCAAGGAAGGCTCTCAGTGAAAACTCATCTGCTTTGCAGATGCCGTTCGGAGTCGGCATAAAATATGTAGGTCCCGTCCGGGCAATTTGTAGGGAAAATCAAGAGGAGCACGACGCAAATTGGAAGGGAAGCTCGGCCTTAGACCCCTTCGGAGGTTATCGCGCCTTACGTTTATTTATTTTTTGTAATCGATAACTTTTTAATGAATATCAGATACAAATCGATAGAAATTTTATAACCTTTCGAAATAAAAGTCCATAGTTTTTTGATAAACAATCGATAACTTTTTAATGAAAAATCAATTACATATCGATGATAAATCGACAGCACTTTGATAAAAAATCGATAACATATCGACAAAAAATCTATAATTTTCGTAAGTTTTTACGAAAGTTAAGTTAATAATTTTTTAATGAAATCAATAAGATACCGTCGATTACAAACAGATAGTTCATCGATAACAAGCGTTGTCACTTCGAAAAAATCAACCAGCGGATTTGGGGGCTTAGAATACACCTGCGCCAGGTATGCCTGTAACAGGAGGCGACTAAAATACCAAACTGATCCAAGGAGTTGTATAGCGCAATCCTTTCAAGGTGCTGCCTTGGTCACACTAAATCGTTCCCTATATGGTCGAGTAATGGTGCCTGTTAGCGGAACGCACCGGATCTGCATCCGGCAAAGGATCATCAACATCGGTAACACTCCCCAATGCCTACGGGGAGTATCCTTATCGCTACAACAACAACAACAACAACAACCTCGAAACAATTCGATAACACGCCGGGCGTTTTCGGTTCCGGTTTGAATTTTGACTTAAATTTCTCCTTTTCACTCCCTTTCTTTTCTTTTTTCCTTTCTTTGCCTTCTGTTGGCTTTTCTTGCTTTTGTTGCTTTGCCTTATCTTCGCAACCATAACGATAATCGTAAGCATAATCTTCATCATCCATATTATTAACGACTTTTTGACTACGCTCCGTCTTTTTATTTTGTTGTGTTCTTCTTCTTTACATCTAATTCTATTTATTTATTTATTTATTTATTTGTTTACTATTGCGGCTTTTTAAGCCTAAAACTTAAAATATTGCAATTAATAAATACATTTTGACAACAAAATTACAAAAATTTGGGCTATGGAAATGCGTGAGCTTTCGATCAGCAGAGTGACTGGCGGTTCCAAAACGCGTCCCGGAATACAGTATTGGGAGATTGAAAAGAACGTGTTTCCAATCCTGGAAGTTGAAAAGAACATTCCTCCAATCCTAGAGGTTGGAAAGAATGCGTTTACAATCCGGGAGGTTGGAGAGGGCGTGTATCCAATCCTTGATGTTGGAAAGAACGTGTTTCCAATCCTTCCCTCCTCCACGACTAATGATAACATGGTTTGAATATTTATGCTGTCGGAATGCGGAAGCTTACGATAAACACACCAACTTGTATCTCAAAGTGATTACAAACGCTTATTGAAAGGTTGGAAAGAACGTGTTTCGAATCCTGTCCCGACTCATGAGACTGCAATTTCGAGGTTTCGTACCAAATCCCTTGTTTTTTGACATGCTTTATGGATGAATTTTCTGTCGTGCGATCCATTTTCGGTTCATTATTCGACAGATTAAGGCTTAGCTGATTGTACATACCCCATCATGTGTCCGTACATGAAAAATCAAACAAATTCCTTTCTCCTTAATATATCAATGTTTTGTTTCTCTTCGTTAATGTCCTTAACTTATTTGCTGTGGTCGCCCTGGTGTGGTGGCAGCGTGCTTCGCCTAGCACACATAAGGTCCCAGGTCCAAGCCACGGGCAAAGCAGCAACGAAAACATAAAAAAGCACGACGCAAATTGAAAGAGAAGCTCGGCCTTAATATCTTCCGAGGGGAATTGCGGCAAATATTTATTTTAATTTTTATTGTCTATTGTATAAGGTGATATTATATAACATAATAAGTGTGTTTTTTTTTTACATGTATATACATATGCACTTAAACTTTATATGTAATGCTAAGTGCTTTACCTTATTTACACTTATGAAATTGTTCCGCAAAAAATTAGTACTGCTAAATTTCGGTAAGTATTATACTCAGTTGCAACAGAAATGTGTCTCTCAATTCTATCTTTAACTATTCTCCACTTCTATGAGCAAAAAGTGTGTATGTCTACTATTCATTGCAATCGATTCAACCATAGATTATACACTATGACCAACAGAGGTTCGTGTCTCCGCTATTCAGCACAACTCGTTTTGTAGGAGTTACTTACCACTGCCGCGAGTCTTCAATAATTTCCGCTAGATCGGTCTCCTGATGATTATTCAAGTGATGATAAGCGTTTTTTTCTACCCGCGATTTCAGTTGTATATACGTGAAAAAAATTCACCGCAAGTATATAAAAAAATTTAAGAAAATTCACTTTTTTGTGTAAGGTATAAATAAATTCTCATCAGCACAAAGGACAATGTTGTGTAGTATATTTTGAAATTCTTTCATCGTCTTCATGGCTATAATTTAGATTGAGACTTTTGAAGAAATTTGAATATTTCCAGCTCGCTATCAGATAATTTGCTGCGTTTCAATTGCATCGGAAGAGGCTTGATGGATCTCCATTTCAAACATTTTATTCTATTTTTTTTCAACGCCACCGCCTTTTCAACCAAACACTATCAAAAGTGAGTATTGCAAATTTATGTATGTAACACTTGCAGATAATAGCGTAAGAGGCGCTCGTCTACCTCATCACCATCGAAAAACTGTTGATTTGTACCTTCATATTCGTAGTCCATTGATAGGACAGCCGTACAGAACACAGCGACATACATACATAGCGTATTACTGTCGTTATTTGTTTGTCTTGATATGCAAATTATTTGACACCCTACCTATTTTTGTTAACACCTCTTTTTTTTTGCTTCTTTGTGATTTACTATTTTTTGTCATTTGTAAATTTCCATTTTGCAAAATTTCAATTTTACGACTTTTTCCATTCCCTTGCTTATTTGCAGTGGGAGTTTTTGGTATCTAATAGCGCTACTGTTCGTATCAACTTTGGCGCGCTGTTTATGATGTTGGTGGCGAAAATGGTGTTAGGCTATGAATGAGTAACGACCGGAACGTTGTTTTATGTGAGCTATGATAAAGCAGCTGTTGCAAAAAAAAAAAAAAATATTCATCTATGAATAGCGCTACTGTACACATTTATATAGAGAAAAAGGACCTGTAGTGCTGTAAACTCTGTTGGCTGGCTGTTGGGGACCTTGTGCGTCTTTGTGTAGGTGATAATATGCAGCGTAGCATACTTTTCGGCGCTAAACCATGGAATAGTGTGAGAAAATTCCAAAAACTCGTTAAAAATTAATGAAAAAAATGTTCATACCTTGATATTAACTTGGCGCATTCCAAAAAAAAAAAAATGTGGACAAATTTAACACTTGCATTCTAGCTAAGAACCCCTAAACTGGGGAGAAAAGCCTACTGTCGATCACGACGTGATCCCGATAATGTTGAATATACTTCGATACTTATCATATAGAAATTTGTTGATCCCAGGCGAAGTAACTGGTTGGTGAGCGCAACACAAAGCTTTATAGCTTTGCAGGTTCCACAACCCAAATGTCAATGTCATCTATCTGAGCGGAAATCTGTCACAAATATGAATGTATTATATACACATTAAGCAGGCAATGTGGTAGTTGGGATCGCTCATTTTCATGGAACCAGAGGATGGGGGTGGGATGGCCTAGAAGGCTCATTCATATTAAGTCTTTCGCGAGATAAATGGGCTGGTATTAATGGTGCTTGTTACCGGAACGTACTGCTCCCCAAAACCTTCAGGGCATGCCTTTATCGCTACAACAATAACAAAACCATCTCACACGAAAAGTGGGTAGGTTAGGTAAGGTTAAACTGGCCGGTCAATTAAGACCTCTCATAGACTGAATGTGTCCAAAGTGTTACCAAAATTAGTTTGACCACCAAACAGAAAAAGATAAGGGGACCTATGTTATAGAATAATTCTTCTTGGCAAATACTAGGAGTTTTATGGAATTTACATTTATTGCTGCCTTGAGACCTTGCAACTCTGTCGCACCTTGTAGATGTAGCCTTGACCGCGCGAGCGTAGGACACGAGCATAGAACCTATTTAACCGCTTTCTCCTGCAGCTCTCACTTTCTGTATCTAGTGTTACTTACGAGGCCTAACATATAAGCATGTGACGTTAGAAGGCAGTGCCCACTTAGTATGCCCATCATGAGCCTTTTGTCTTTCCTCTTTCGAAATATGAACAACTTTGTAAGTCTAAGATTTGCACATGATAAATGAATCGATTAACTCAGATCATGTAAGATACTCTTAATATTTGGTGGGTAGTTTCCTCTCAGAAAAATACAGTCTTAAGTCTACAGACTGGCTTATATGTAGTTATGTCAGAGTTTGCTGACTGAAGGTACCCCGTTAATTAAGACGCATGTCCTGAAATAAAAATAGTACACACAAAAGGAGGTATCACGTCGGAGTATGTTTAAACTGTAAATTGCTTATAGGTGTCTGATTCTCTATCTTCTCTTTATACCGGGGAATAGCGTATTATCTCCATATTACTTAAATTGAGATACGAACACCCTACTATCGACACTCGTATTTAGAAGTAAAAAAAGGGGAGCGCCTACACTGCGTTGCGAGAAGTAGGTAGAAGACGACTTAATCTCTCTTGTGTGAACTCCTTAATTAACGAAAACAGCGAACTGGTTACCGATCTTAAAAGGGGGCTTAGGTGTTGGAGGGAATTTTTGGATAGTTTTGGCCCCATGGCCAATGCCGATCTAGAGCCCACATGCAAAGACAATGAAAATATGGTCGGACAAGTAAGCCTATTCCCAGTCCCAATCTCACTCCATCCCCACCCATTCTCACTGCCACTCACGCTCATGCTCTCACTCACACGTGGACTCTCACTCCCACCCTTATTACCATTCACACCCCAACTCCCAGCCCCATTTCCACGCACACTCACGCTCCTACTCACACGCTCACTCCCACTCTCACGCTCACTCCCAGTCCCACTCTCATTTCCACGGAAATTCCTATTCCCACTCTCAGTCGCACTCACTACCATTATCACTCCTTCCCCACTCCCACTACCCTTCTCGCTTCTATAACCACTCCAAATTCTACTCTCCCTGCCGCTCCAACAAGACTGGTACTATACAGGCAAGCGTTGATAAGCAATAAATTTTGCAGGGGACACCGCCATCTATTTTCGACTCATCGTATTATATTCGAAACTATTTCTATATGATTTTGAGAATATTGATGAGCTTCAAATAGACAAACCATTGATTAAAAAGTAGATAAGGACGGCAATACTAAAGTAGATTGCTCTTTCGATGTACACTCTATAAGGCTCACGTCATACCTCTTTTGATGGACGGCGCTTTGAGCATTCGAGAGAAAAGTGCTCCGGAGGAGCTTTGGTCACTCCCACGATGTCAACGGCGAAAGAAAGATTTAGCTAGATAAAACCTCATTAAATCAATAACTAAACCTAGATAGTAATTTGATTCAAAGCTTGAAGATCAGTCTCCAGTTTTTCTTGTAATACCCCAATATATGCGGGAGGCATAAAAAAAATATAGTAAATGTGTTTTCCACAGATTTTTTTGTAAATAATTTTACTACAAAGGCGTCGAAATGCAAAAACGAAGTTATTGAAATAAGTCGGGTGAATGTTGGAGCATCGCTGATGCGAGATAGAGTCATGGTAATAAACTGATGGTGGCGCTCATTACACAAAACTCCCTCTACACGGGTATGTACATACAAGTTTACACGTAATACTACAGAGTTAGGCTGAGTTATGTGCCAAGCGACAAATTGTCAACTCAAAGGTCCTCAAAGTAACTTCCAACTGTGCATTGCAACACAATTTTTTTTCTCTTCAATCCATGCCGCTCCTCACTTTGACTACCAGCAATCAGCTTACGTAGCTGATGAGTTTGATGATTTCCAAAGCAATTTCGTTGATGGATTTCATTTAATGGTCACAAGCGAAGGAAAATTTAAATAAGTAGATATAAATACAAATGCTTTGTGGCGGGAAAAATGGCAACACAAAATGTGATATGCAAAAAAATACTCATGAGTACTCAAAACGGGCCGATACTTAGCTGGTGACAGTAGTGAGTTTCAAATGAATATAATTGAGTGGGTTTGGAGTTGGTGCGAATTTGCGTTCATTTTGTATGGATATTTTCGCATTTGTTGTCAATGTGTTTGTATATGAGTATCGGGATGTGTGCGTGTATGTGTAAATTATGCTACATTTGGTACGGCAAGTATTTTAAATAAATTGCTGTCATTTTATACCGAACACAAAAAGAAGACAGATTTCATTTCCACAAATTACTATTCCATTCCGAACAAACATTCACGCGTTTTGAGGAAGGAACTCTGTGCTTTTCATCACATTCATTTAGCCTGATGAGTTACACCAAATGATGCGAATGCAAATAATTTATTTTAATTTTTAACATTTGCCAATTTACCGCTTTGTTATTGAGTTTGAAATAAAAATCGAAATTGCAAACGCAAAGATTAAAATAGGATTTGCATAAATTGGCCCGTGCATTTTGTGTCTTAGTTCAAAGGCCAATGAGTGGCGAGATTGTATAGAATTCGTTAAAAAAAATGCAACTTATCATTATTTCACTTATTTGATATCTAACTTTTTGGATAAACCATTCGTTTTTTTGGTTATTATGTATGTCTGTCCACCAAACTAAGGCCCCATAGTAAACCATGCACTTGACAATTGCCGTAAATACTCAATGTGAAAGTTTGGGCGAACGCATATCTGCCAATTAAAATGTAATTGTGTTCTGCCAGCCCTACTGAAAAAGCGGATTGAACCTTATCGGAGTGGTCGGCCGCATCTTTATAATATGCCAAGTCCTAAATTGGGCCACATCATCTTTTTATCAGTTTCAGCATTTCGGCTTTTATCGGTAAAATCGCTGCCGACAAGTTATTTGTTTACTATCGACTTGTTATAAAAAGCTAAGTACTCTCCAGGTTACGGGTTTGCTATCGACTTGTTATCAAAAGCTAAGTTACTCTCCAGTTAACGGGTTTGCTATCGGCTTGTTATCGCGGTATCATCGTCTTTTTATTCGTTTCTTATTGACTGTTATCGACGGCTACAAATGTATCTGCAATTTTATATTGAAATATAAGGAATATGTTTCGTAACAAATCGATGAGTCGTCGGTGACAAGTCGATAACACGCCGCTAATAAATTGGTAACACTCCGATAAAAAATCGATAACAATCATATGATCATATTTCTAAAATAAACCGATAACTTTTTAGAAACGTGTCGATAACTTTTCGATAAAATATAGCTAACAAGCCATTAATTTATCGATCAAAAATCGATAACTATTTAAAGAGTAATCGATAATTTATCGATGATTATTCTACAACAATTCAAAAATTTTTCGAAAAAAATCTGACAGCTTTAAGATAACAAAGCGACAATGTGTCGATAACAAACCGAACATTTTAAATACAACCAATAACAATAACAAAATGACAAATCGATAACTTTCTGTCTATAGCAAACCAGAAATTACCCGATAAGAAAGCGATAACACTTCGATAACAATTTGAATCTCTCCTCACCACTCCTCTCTTCTTACGTTTTCCTTTCCTTCCTGCTTCTTTACTTTCCTTCCGTTGCTTTTTCTTGCCTTTTATTGCCACGGCTTTTTTGATAACACATTGATAGCAAATCTATAAATTTGGATAACCAATCAATAGCTTTTTGACGACATATCGATAAATATTCATTGATACCAAACCGGCAAATCATCGTGTACAAAGCCTTAACACATCGATACCAATTTGAATATTTCCTTTCCTTTCCGTTCCTTTCCTTTCCCTTCTTTTTCTTTTTTTACTTTTTTCTACTTCCTACCATTCCTTCTTTTGTTTTGTATTGCTTTTCCTTATCTTCGTAATCATGGCGAAAGGCATCATTTTTATCATCCCCATCTTTATCGACATGTTGATTATACTACTCTTTTTCACCAATTTTTTCCTTTGTTTCACCTTTTACATTTACTTCTATTCCTTTCTCCTTTATATATCATCGATTTGTTTTTCTGCCTTCGTTAATTTTCTTTAACTTGTTTGCTGTCTGATTTCGCTGATACTAATTCAGTCTAGTGACTTCACTTACGCTTACATTCTGTACTACTCCATATACCATACCACTTACTACAGCTAAATTCTTATTCAATATTTCCCCATATAGCATAGCACTTCCAAAGACTACACTTACGTTTACATTCTGGATTCCTCCTACCGTCAGCAAAGATGTTTACACACCAAAAACTGATTCGGCAGCTAACCAGACGAGACAAATTATAGGTTTTGAACAAAGTACTCTTCTGTACATTTTAAGCACCTACTTATTTTACTGGCGCTTAAACGTTTAAACGACTATGGCAAACCAACAGTGCACGGCAGTTGCTTCTTCGCTATGCTTACTGGCGCCAATTGGTTACACCAAAGCGAACTTAAATCGTTTTCCACCTGGTCATTCCAGCCGAGTGGGGGCCGCCCTCTTCCTGTGCTTCCGAAGGCGGGTTCCAATAAAAATAATTGTTTAGCCGGATCATCATCTTTCATTCGCATAACATGGCCCAGCCATCGTAGCCGCTGTGTTTTAATTTGCTTATTTATGTTGAAATCTGCTTAAAGCTCGTACGCCTCATCATTGAATCTTCCGTAAATTTTTCAAAGAATTTTTCTCTCGAACACTCCCAGAGCCGCCTCATCTGATGGCGTCATGGTCCATGCTTCTGCACCACATAGCACCTCCTTAAACTTTGAACAGAAGCACATGGGAGGGAACAGTATTTCTTACTAGCCTCAATTAAAGCAGGTCTCATATTGTAACGAATTTACTTGCAAATCTTCTTATTTGCCCTTCTGCTAAGTTCGAATCACTAAACTGTTGAATAAATAACTCCAATATTGAATAATGGAAAACTGGCCTTTATTAAAGTACTTCACAATAACACTTATACTTTGCAACTAGCTTGCTTAACAACCAAACTGATTGATAGCTCAAATGAAACTGACTTCTCGCCTCCACTGTTGTCCCCTTTTATACTGTCTGACCTTCTTGTTGCATATTTCTAGGCTTTTCTAATTCCAGAACTTACTAATTAGTTATAAATTTCTCAGCTACAACTACAGATGGATAATTTTTATAGCTTCTCTCATACCCCATGCGCTTGTATGTGTGAGCGACACTTCCACAATCCCAATTGCATACCTTTAGGAGCATTTCATATAAGATATCTGCATGTGCTTGTGCATTGCTTCCCCGCCGCATGCACGTGTATGTGTAGACATAATGATTGAGTTATTGATGTGAATTCACGTCACTGCTTATCATCGGCCTAGAGATGGCAGTACCCCTTAATACCGCCAACATTCGTAACAATATGATTTGCCCTTTATCAATGGCTTCGCCTGCATCTCCACGCAATATTTTTTTGCCTGGTATTAAAAAATTATGCAAAAATCTGTAAATGTAAAATATTTTAAATATTTGCATATAAATTACATCTGATGAAACGAATTTTTGGACCAATTTTTTTTAAATCAAATTTGTTATATTTTGTTCTAATAACGCAATTTAATTTAACATAAAACAAGAAAAACTGAAACTTGCATGTCACCGCGTATGTTGCAGCACCACAAAAACGCATGTATGACTAGAGCGAAAGGGTTTTTTAAGCTTATAAAAGCAGCGCGAGATCAAAGTAAAAAATTCAATAAAGAAATGTATTTTAAAAATGAGCGGTTGTAAAGTGAACGGATATTAACACACGCGTTCCGGACAAGCTGTTAGCAAGAAGTAGAAAGTGAAATAACGGCAGGACAATGGGCGTTGACAAACATATAAAGATACATAAAGGATGCGTTGGTGTCCTTTTTGCGTGAAATATTTTCTTTTATTCAACGGTTTGAAACCAGACGCACAAGAACTAGTGGCACGCGAAAGAGGTTTGTAAAAACAAACAAACAAGATGTCATAAAAAAATTTGATATGAGCAAGGATTTGAAGCTTTGTGTCAAATACAAACAAGCCACTCTAATAGGGCAATGGTGTGCCCACCGTGATTGACTTTGTTTAAAAAATAAGAGGCGATTGCTCACTCCCTATATCAATTCACCCTTTCACCGCTTCACTTTTTTTTATACTCAGCGTACTTTGCACACAGAGAATATTAACTTTGATTGGTTTGGTTGTACAGGTATTAAGGAATCGAGAGAGATATAGACTTCAATATATCAAAATCATCAGTGTCGAAAAAAAATTTGATTGAGCCATGTCCGTCCGATCGTTCATCCGTCCGTCCGTCTGCCCGTTAACACGATAACTTAAGTAAATATTGAGATATGTTAACCAAATTTGATACATGAGCTTATCTCGACCCAGAATAGATCAGTATTGAAAATGAGCGAAATCGGATGATAACCACGCCCACTTTTTATATATATAACATTTTGGAAAACACAAAAAACCTGATTATTTAGTAAATAATACACCAAGAATGTTGAAATTTGACATGTGGACTGATATTGAGACTCTTGATAAAAATTTTTAAAATGGACGTGGCACCGTCCACTTGTGATAAAATCAATTTTACAAATATTACTAATCATAAATCAAAAATCGTTAAACGTATCGTAACAAAATTCGGCAGAGGGGTTGCTTTTACTATAAGGAATGCTTTGAAGAAAAATTTTATATAATAAAAGCTTTTTAAAAAGGTCGTGGATGAATAAAATAAGCTATATCTTTGCAAAAAAGAGCTTTATAACAGTAACAATGGTATTTCGTTTCCCAAGTGGATTTATAATAATAAATAGGAAAAACTTCAAATTTAAAAAAATGGGCGTGGCACCGCCCCTTTTATGACTAAGAAATGACTAATAAAAATGGACGGGATCGATTAAAGACCACGGAAACTTAGATATAAAACATGTTTAAAAGGACGTAGTCTAGAATAATAAGCTCTAACTTAGCAAAAAATAGTTTCGAATCAATGATGTTTCACTTATCAAGTTTTATTGTAAGAGGAAATGGTGAAAAATTTTTTTTTTAAACGGGCGGTGCTACGTGTTGTGTAGAAAAGTTATTTATCTGAAATGAAATGTGCAATTGAAACTCACGCTGAGTATATAATGTTCGGTTACACACGAACTGAGACACCTTTACTTGTTTTTGCTTATTATTGTATTTTCTGAAAATCATGCACGAAAATTGATACCAAATAGAATTGTAATATTATTATCGAATATCCTAGACAAGCCGCATAGCAGTAATGTGTGTATCTGGACAATCCTTTTCCGAATTTTTTTATTGAATTTCCTTGAGGGCTTAGCTATTGGTGCGTGGGGGTGTGTACCTTCGAAAGCCACATAATATATTCCTATATGATTTTTTTTTAGTCATGAAGACATGCTTTTATTTTTATTTTTTGATTGCGTTGTGTGTTGGCTTCGTTGCCTTGCGGCTACTTAAATAGGCAGGCGTTAAAAAAACATATACATATGTGCATTAAAATAATAACACATAAAGAGAAAAGAAAATAATAAGCTCAAAAATATCATGTCGTGTCATCGATGACTGACGCAAAACTTACTGACGCAATACAACTCTTTGAGTATGACCCACCAACACACCGCAAATGGTATAGTGACAAATTTAAGCAATTTTGTTAGGCAAAATAAATAAAATTCTCAATCAACCAAACTGCCCAACAATGCACTTACAAGTTCTGACAAGATGGGTTTGCTCAAAAGCTGAGCTATCCTCAGTCGATCCACAGTCGGTTGGAGGTCCTACTTCCCTGACATAAATAAAACACAGTAAATTAATTAAGTCCATTTGAGAGAGAGAGAGAGAATAGAAGGGCAGTTTCTAGTCGGTAACTTCCCCGATGTAGTTGTGATCAGTAGATGGCCGCGGTTCTCTACAGAGGGGGACACAGTACTGTCCAACGGTTGCTTTAGTACTGGTGATGCTCGGAGGGTGATGAAGAATTACTATCAGTAACAGTAATGTGCACAGAGAGGATATTAACTACGGCGATTCCAGAAAGTAACGAGGGTGGAGTTAGTAACGATGATGCATCGGATAGCGATAACGAAGTACTATTTGTAACGGGGACACTCCGAGAGTTGATATTATTTACGTTGGTGCTCATCAGAGAGTCTTGATGGCGGAATTAGTAACGACGACGCTCAGCGAGAGAATGCTAACGACGCTGACTCTCACTAGAGAGTGATAATGGGCTGAACAAAGGGTTCGGATGTCCAAATATCGTGAAATGCTGTGTTGGTTTTACCTACAAGGAAGTGTCATCATCTGGCTATTCATACCAGACTATTCACATACATGTAGCTTGATTGTACCACACGGGAAGAAAGAGGACCGGTAGTATGCCAATGGCGATTTGATAAACAGCGCCTCTTAGCTGTGTGGAACGCTCGCGCTCTCTCAAATAGTATAGAAGACCAGTTCATCGAAGGCTACATTGGTAAAAAGCGTTCACCTATTTAAGAGAGATTATAAACTAAATATGTTGACTCTGGCATTCTACCAGGGTAGTAGGTGAGTCCGGCCGACCACAGGCATTGGAACGTGTTTCCCTCTCACCCGAGCAAAATGCTCGTACATTTTCTTTCATCTGAGTAATAGGGCAAGCAAATTCCTTCTCACGCAGAAAAAAATTTGCAAAAGTAGGGTTTTCCTTTAGGCATTAGGGCAGACCTCTCTGACGGAGCAAAGGGAGTCCCCTGCCAGCCGCTTAGGCAGTCGGCAGACATTCCACTCACCTACGAGGAAGTGTCCCTACTGAATTTTAGTCTGACGTCCTGTACATTGCCGCTTATGAATAGGTTGATAACACTACTCGACAAAAAAAAATCTCCAAAAATAAAATAGGCCTTTCCTAAAGTAAAATTTTCTCCTGATATGACTTCCATTTTCCTGTGGCAGATCTAGTTTCCGAGACATCGGCGAAAATATGAAAATTCCCATTTTTGCAGAACACTACTACATACAGGTACGGCAAAAATTTTTATTTTTCATTTTTTCGTTTTAAACTGTTGAATTATACATTATACTAATTCCTATAAACACTTCTTGCCTTCACCTGCTTTCAGTATCTTCAGTATTTTGGCCACTATGCCAAAAAAGAAATTTTTTACAAAATTTCTGATTTAACCGTTTTAAAATCGGAAAAATTCTATGGACGAAAAAAAGTTAGCCATCCTATGTTGTAGGTAATTTAACTTCGAAAATGTTAAGCATACCAGTACAACAATCGGACGTGCCGTTGAGACTATAGCCCCGTTAACTTGCAAGCGTCTATCCTACAATTTCTTATAGAGACAATTTTTATTCGTTTTATTATAGGCATATGTTTGCACGTTAGTATTCAGTAAAAAACAGCAACGACAACAACATTAAATAGATATACATATATCTACATCTAAAAAAGGTCAAATTGAGCGATTTTATCGTGGTGGTCAATAGTGAGGGACGTGGGTACTTTTAACTACCCGTTTATAATTTTGTGGGTTTGTCTCCCGTATTATTGTCCAGCAATAATCTCCCATCATTTCCTCATTCCAAAAACCTTGGTAACGCTTTTCAAAAATCATGAAGTCTTGGTGAAACCTTTCACCCTCTTCATCACTTTCAGCACCTATGTTTGCAGGAAAATTATCCAAATGTGAATGCAAAGAATGCATTTTGAGGGACATGTTGCATTTCATAGCACTGTAGTTTTTCAACAAGGCTTTGACCATCTCTCTATAGTTGGGATCTTTGTTGTTGCCAATAAATCCACTAACGACTTGCTTAAAGCTGTCCCAAGCCGCTGCTTCTACTGATGATAAATGATTCGCAAAATTTTCGTCTTTCAGCAACTTCCTAATTTGCGTACCAACAAATATACCTTCTTTTAATTTGGCTTGAGTTATTTTAGGGAAAAATTTCGCTAGGTAGTGGAAGGATGGCGCGTCCTTATTTAAAGCCTTTACAAAATTTTTTATTAATCCTAATTTCATGTGAACTCGTTCGGGATTTACTAAAGGCGTGTTTGCGATATTGAAGGCACCTGGTTCATACTCAGCTCTTGGTGGCCAGTTGTCCTGAATATATTAAGTTTCTCTAGCACCGCTGTCCCAAAGACAGAGAAAACAGCAATGTTTAGTGAAACCTCCTTGAAGTCCGCGAATTAAAGCTACAACCTGGGATGTATTTCATATACTATTTATTTTAAATTGTACCACCGAAACTGGTTACCTTTAAGTCCGCACAAATTTTTCAATTAAATTGTTTATATTGAATGAGCTCAAGTAAATTGGATATGCTTACATAAGTTTCTTTAGTATTCTCAGAATGTGCCACTGTTATTAACGGTAACGAATTTCCTTTATGGAGTTATGCTGCTATTAAACTATGCTTTGAACTGTCTATAAACAAGCGTCAATCACCAACTTTATTTTCTAATTTTAGTACTTCAAATAACCCTTGATGTCTTTTTAAATTTATTAGATCCTAAGGTAGAGTGACCAAATGAAATATCTCGCCCAATTTATCCAAGTAATACTAAAATTTTAGGATAGACGCTTGCAAGTTAACGGGGCTATAGTCCCAACGGCACGTCCGATTGTTGTACTGGTATGCTTAAAATTTTCGCAGTTAAATTACCTATAACATAGGAGAGCTACCTTTCTTTTGTCCATAGAATTTTTCCGATTTTAAAATGGTTAAATCTGAAATTTTGTAAAAAATTTCTTTTTTTTTTCCCAAAATTTGTTCAACGTTTTTTGGCATAGTGGCCAAACTGCTGAAGATACTGAAAGGAGGTGAAGGCAAGAAGTGTTTATGGGAATCAATATAATGTATAATTCAACAGTTTAAAACGAAAAAATGAAAAATAAAAATTTTTGTCGTACCTATATGAAGTAGTGTTCTGCAAAAATGGGAATTTTCGCCGATATCTCGGAAACTAGATCTGCCACAGAAAAATGGAGACTAAAGTTGATCAAAATTTGTTGAGTAGTGTAATTTATCCTATTGCAAGAACTCTTTTATATAAGAAAGTGCCTTATGCCTTGCTTACAGCAGGACCGTCTCTTTTAATATCACCTAGTTTCGGTTGAATTGCCTTCTAAAGGAAGTGATGGTGTGGTCGAACGTGGTACATCCGTTAAAGTTTTAGGGGAAATCCAAATTTCGATGACGCAACACATTTGTAGTACTTGAGCCCGACTTGCTGTGATTGTAGTGATTCTCAATACTATGCTACTTACAGCGCGTCACATTTTGCTGCAATATCACCCTATCACGGCTTTAATTCATTACATTTTGAAATGAGATAGGGAGATTTTGTGGAAATTTTCTAGAGTAGTGCGATTTTCAAAAGCTATCTGGGAAAGGAGGTTTTTGAAAAGAATAGATAGAGTGTTCATCAGTCAAATCTTGAGACCGACAATGGCCGAGAACGAGAGGGGGAGAAAGTTGAAAGGGAGATTATGAAGGAAAGAAGAGGGAGATACAGCGAGGTACGGGAGAGGAATACGGAGCTAAATTGAAGACTGTGTGGGAGTAGGAGAATGGCAGGGAAGGGAGGGGGAGAGAAAGAAATGTAGTTGCAAAGGGGGAAGAACAAGAAGAATGGGAGGTAGAAATAAATTGAGAGGTGAGAATAAAGCGATCAGCAATAAAGAGGAGGATAAGAAGATGGAGATAGTAAGAGAGACGAAGCTAGAAAAGTTAGGGTGGATAAAAGAGAGAAGGGGGAGAGGAGACAGAAAACGGATGGTAATTAAGGGAGTGTAAAAAATCAAAATGTTTTGAAACTCATTGTAAGCTATGTCGGAAATAAATAGGAGGGCAAAACCAGTTTTACCAAGTTTGTAGCTACAAAAAGAGCTGCCGAAGGTTCAGCGGAGAGCTGCCAATATGGGTAGTCTTTTGCTGTTAATAAATCAGATATGCTCCAGAGAAGCGGCACTGCTACATATTTCGCTTTTAAAACAAATTATGTATGTACAGAAAATGTAATTGGTTTCATCGGCCCACTCCGCCCAATTGAGGGTAACATCATATTCGGCGAGATGGACGCTCTTAACATTGAAGCAGAGTACTTGGCAGCCAGGCCTGCCCCTTATCACAAATAAAAAACCACAGCAGCGATATTTCGAAAAACAAATTTAGTCGGACGTCACGAGGGCTTATTAATTACATTACAAAAAGTAGTTTTTTGGGCCACTGTGCCGTTTTTACTGCCCAGAATATGACATGTGCGAATTTTCATCAACATTTTTTTTATGATTTTGTTTTCTTTTATCACTTGGCTCTACGTTTTTTTTTTTTTCCTTTGACTTTCCTTCGCATCCACAGGCGTTGTTATAACGATGATTGAGTTATTGAGTTGCATTTTTTTGCATACCAACATACATACATACCTACGCATATTTGTGGTGCGTAACCCTTTCCAAATCATGTTTTTCCTCCACTCAAACCCGCGTGCTGTTTTCCTTTTCACTTCATAATTTTTTTGCTTGTATGATTTTTTCTTTGTGAAATTGGACAGTTTTTTATTGTTGGCTTTTTCTTTCCGATTCTCCTTCCGCTAGCGCCGACTTCCTGTTTGCGTGTTAAACCGAAAATTGGCCAAATTGTGTTAAGTCACATATGCATGAAATTGAATTCGCTTATACACACACATACACATTGACCAACACATATTCAGATTTGCAAACAATCCCAACTTTTCGTCGCTTGCTAGACGCCTAAATGTATGCATTGCAATTGATTTTTAAAATTATATCCTTTCCTTATTGCATATTTAAATATGTGGGGTGACCAATATGCTCGTCGACCCATAACGAAACACCCCAGAGGAAACTACAGACCTTTCAATAGGCGTCTCTTTTTCTTCTTACCGCTTTAATTAAGCTTTAATATACCATGCTTTACGCGCCCGCACGCAGTGTGACCCTATAGGCAGCGTGTTTTTCTCTGAAACAGCGCAACATTCCTCATTGTAGTAGTCACTGGAAAGCTGCTCACACCATAGAAGCGGCGGTACTTTATGACAGAGAAGATGATCCGAAAGGTTGGTCACATTGCCAGGTCGAAAATTGTGCGCAGACGTGAGAGCCAAGTGGAAATATTAACAGCTGTTTGTTTCGTGAGCAGCTGTTTGTCAATTTTTCCTTGTGTCACTATACGTAATTTTTACAGCACCTGTCTGCAACAAGCTAGTGCTTCAAGTCGATGTTTGATCTTCGTAGAATGCACATATTCAAAACACTGGAACTATGCCTGTCGTTATTCGCGGCTTGATTGATTTGTTTTTGTTTTCTTCGACCTTAGACGCGAATTGATTATATTTTTCGCCACGGCGAATCTCAATTCGTTGAGAGATGTTACATCTCGGAGCGTAAATTTTCCGACTGTAGGGCCAAAGACCCATTGCTTGTCACACTGGCCTTAAAGCCGCCCAGCATGATTTTTGTATCATGGCGGGGGCAGTCATCGTATGTGTTTTCTAGTTTCTCTTAGGAGAAGTCCTTATTCCTTTCTTCCGCATCGTTTATTGGTACGAGAGCGCGAGATATTAAGGTACGAGATATTGAAAGACTTCGTCTTGGTGCGAATCGGGGCGAGACGCACGTAAGCATAATCACTTTCTTTTCAAGTACAACCCCTCAATACGGGTCTGTAAAACCGTAGTTCGTTAAACAGTTGCCGTAGTCGTCACCAGAAAGAGAAAGCGTTTTTGCGTAGTAGGTACCAAATCTAGCGCAGAACCTACGAACGCGATTTGGGCTTTAGTCACCTTTAACGGCAGGCATACCTACCGTGGGAACATTCTAAGCTCCCATAACCCGCAGTTGCTTAGGTTTTTAAATTACATTGCCCCCAACTTGTTATATTCTTAAAACTTCTTTCGGATTCAAGTATTATGATAATGAAAACAGAAGGAAAAGACATCAAATATCCACAAATATCATTACTCGTCCAAATCAGTAGTTAAGTAGCATCTCTCATTTCAAATCCCACACTTGAAATCAGATTCGTATGTCCACTTATCTGGCATGTGTTAGAGACTCTTCATTTATTTCAGATTAGTATAAGTTCACTACAGTCGATGAGACGATGATCATTGAAATATGTTGTATGTATGAATGTAGCACCTATTAGATACAAAGGACATATGTACATGTGTAAGTTCAGGTGTTGTTTTGAGAATATTTTTGCTGCCTTACTTAAACTTTTCAACATTCAGCAGCAGCAGCACTGAATTTTGTCCCCGTCTGTTGTCCATGTTAGTCACACAACATTTGAATCTTTTATGAACCATGACCACATTGGACTATGGGCAAAAGTATATATATGAAGTAGTGTTACTTAATGTATGCATACATACACAAACATTTTATCCATCTGTGTGCGCTCCAACACTCTCATACTTTAAAGTGAGCTATTGACTAAACTAGAGTATGGTGTTAGTATCAATATATTCTTGTAATAAGTAAATGTATGTGCAGACGTTTATAAAAGGCACTTTGTGTGTCCAGCAGACCAAAAACCATTGATTGTCATCGAACCACACTCATGTGTTCGAGTTTATTTTCCCTTGAACAGATATTTGTGAACGCTCATAAACACGAGTTGTAGGTTTACTTTTTATCCATTCGGTAAGTTTTAAATATCATATTAAGTTCCTAGCGAACGTGTCATTCTGTAAGTTTTTACAAACGCTTTTAATCACATTTTCTCTTCTTTGCGTCGATTTCTTTTCAACTGTGGCCAAAATGGAGCTATTATGCTGCCGATTTTTTCAAATACATTTACTAAGGACCCAGAATCATTCTACAAATTGTGGAGGTGTTATCGATTTCACGAAATTCAGCGAGCAGGTAGAAAATTTCGAATTAAATCCTCAGAACCACATGGGGTCTATCTGTGTCTGTTACAGCAGGAAAGAACTCATATAACCCCAGCCTTATTCCACTTTTATAAGGCATCTTAGCTATTCGGCAATATTCAAAACAGAAGGACAAATGTTAAGGTAGTATTGGTACCAAACCCAGAGGAACCTCAATTCGGTTCTCCTAAAGTGTAGGCGAAAATTTTTAAATCAGAACATTTGGAATGTCCACCAAAACAAGCTCCCCTTGCGTAGAAATCAATTTGCAATCAAATAAGGAAATCCACGAAGATGGCTATTCATAGCCTCACAGAGAAAAACAAAAAGGCTTAAGAGTCTATAAATATAGCCCTCTACGCTTTTATTGACTTATAAGAAGCTTTGGATAACACAACACATTACGTTATAGCGAAAGCTATCATTGGCAAGGATATAAGCCTAATAATTATTCGCTGGGTTCTATTAATGCTAAAGATAAGAAAAATTTGTCTGTAGCTGGGTGGGATAACTGATTCAGTTGTGGTCACGAAGGGATGCCCTCAAAGGTTTGTACGATCTCCTATCTTGTGGACCCTATTCATAGATGATCTGCTTCACTTTTCAAACCGAGACCTCTTTGATGAAAAAAGGGAACTTTTCGATTAATCCTATTTCGGATTTTGAATATTTTACCTTTCCTTTCCATTCCTTTCACTTCCTTTCCTTTAACTTCCTTTCTTTTCGCTTATTTTTTTTTTTCGTTTCCATGCCTTGCATTCAGAATCGGGACAGGGAGAAGCATACATCTATATTGGGTCCCAGGGCATATAGGAATAGATGGGAATGAAAAAGCGGATGAACTAGCTAAAAAGGGCGCATCCCTTGAAGGTTGCTCCGTAGACGTCCCAATTAGACTGGACGAAATAAAGCGATGGCGAGAAAAAAAAAAGAGAGGACTGTAGACTCATGACCGGTATTCTGACTGGACACTGCCTTCTGGCGTCACATGCCTTTAAATTAAGCTTGGTCTGTGATAGCAGATGCAGGAAGTGCGGCCTTGAGGAGGAAACGATCGAGCACGTTCTGTGATCGTGCCCTGCGCTTGCCAGGCTAAGACTACAGCTATTAGGAGTGATACATCAGATCAAGAAGCAGGAAGTGGCTTAAGCCCTAGGAAACTTCTAGTATTTGGAAAGAAGACGGAGTTATTTTATAACATAGGTCCTGGTTTTTGATAGGGTTTTTCAGTTTGGTCATTAAAACAAACTTCTGGTAACACTACGGACTTATTCAGTCTATGTGAGGTCCTCATGGACCGGCCAGTTCAACCTAGTCTAATGTATGCCTTGCATTCCCTTGCCTTGCCTTAATTTGTTGTTTGATTTAAATCGATAACTTTTTGATAACAAAACGATAAGTTTTTGATAAAAAATGGTTCAATTTTTGAAAAGCAATGGATAACTGTTTGATTAGGCTCCGTTAAACTGGGCGGTCCTGGCAGACCTCATATAAACTAAATTAGTTCGTAGTGTTACCAAAGGTTTGTTTAACGAACAAACTGAAAAACCCTTTCAAAAACCAGATCCTAGGAAATATGCCACTTACTGCTTCTATATCTGGCAGCGTACCAATCCTAATAGCTGAAATCTTAGCCTCTAAAACGCAGGGCACCAGTACAAAATTTGCTCGATCCTTTCCTTCTCCAAGCCGAACTTCCTATCAGCTGCTATCAGCAACAAAGCCTAATTTAAAAGCACGTGACGAGAGAAGGCAGTGCGCACTCAGTCTAACGGTCAGGAATCTATAGTCCTCTCTTTTTACGATAGGAGTAACTTTGTTCGTCTAAGATTTTAAGACCTACACATGATCTTCGACACTTTGCAGCTCCGCGCTTGGGTTTCCGCCTTTCCAGCTTGGTCGAACATGTGCACCTCTTGCCTTCTCTTAACCTCGCTCATTCTAATTGGGACATTTGCGGAGCAAATTTCGAGATATACGCCCTTTTTAGCTAGTTCGTCCGCTTTTTTATTCCCATATGTCCTGGGACCCAATATATATGTATGCTACTAATTCCGCCTTAAAACACTACAGTGATGTGGCAGCTTGTAGGATTTGTTCATTTCTGGATCAGAACAGTATACCGCAAACCCTATTCCTTCCACTACATTAGAACCATCATTGTACACGAGTATCGCCTCGTCTGCCATTTGAACGCCCTTGAGCCAACCATACACCTTTATTGTAGTCTGTTTGTCCAATAATTGAATACGATATACCACTACGGTCGTAAGGTCTGCTCTCAAGCTGACCCGAGGCGTTGAGCCTCGTTGCAGTTGTTAATGCTATATCTGGGTTGTTTTCAGGGCTCCCGCAATGTTCTTCATTGATAGCTCATCGATAACTTGTTTATGCGATAGCAATAACATAACATTTTGATAATAAATTGATAACTTTTTTACATCCTGCCGACAAAACACAAGCCTATCCTTTCCTTTCGTTGTCTCGCCTCACATTGTCTCCACACTAGGCAATGAAACATTACGTGTTTTGCGTTTTCCAATTCGGTGGGAGAGTGTAGACAAAAATAATCCTCCTCTATCCTACACTTGTATAGAAACCGCCGTGCACACTCAATATTTGCGAGAGGTGGTAGTTTAGTTCGCCGTGCTTCGGCTCATACCATTATAGTATATTCCAAACTAACATGAAGGTCCAGTGCTCTTTTCAATATTCTCCCTACTCTTCGTGACAGCTGACTGATGTTCGTGACTTTGCACTTTTTTTTTGGCAACTTCTGATGGTCGACCGATTCCAATGCCATACAGTTCAGCCATTTCACTTGACAGTAAATCTCTTGGGAATTTTCGAGATAAAACCAGGATCGCGTCGTCGGACACCATCCGATAAGCACTTGCTATTCGTATAGCAGTAAAACGGTGGGCTGCTAGTACCTCTCTTTGGTGGATCATTTTAGATACGTGCCATACTGGGGCTGCATATAATATTATCGAGCTAGTTACGTTGGATAATAACTGACGGGTAGCTTTGCTTGGGCCGCTGATGTTGGACATTATTCGCGTAATGGCTCCACTAACTCTATATACAGCGTACTTATAACTCTTACTACGTCTATATTACAAACTACGCTTAAATTCTATACTCTCCCATATGGCATAACACTTCTAAAGACTAGGTTTACGCTTACATTCGGCATTCCGCCGTACCCTGTGTAATGCTGTTTACGCGTCATAAAATGTGTTCAGAATTGAAAAATAATTTGTTCCCTAAATTTATTTACTAGTCAGTCTAGAGTTCTAGTTTTCCTATTTGTACAAATATATCAAACTATAACAATCAGTGATAATGCAATTAAATCACATCACCATCAAAAACGGAAAAAACTTGTGTGTATCAAATCAGACTAAAAGCTAAATCGAATTTACGAAATTTGTGGAATTTTCACACGACCAACAATTGAAAGTATAAATAAATAAACAGAATCGAAAAATGGACAAAATTAAATCGTATGCAGATAGTTAAAATAGCACGTAAGCAAACACATTTACAATAGATATATACATATATACATTCATATTTGAATGCATCTATTTACCCTGCAAAAAATGCGATTAGTCTAGGATGAATCGGGGACTAGTCGCAAAGGAGTATGCGACTATTTCCAGTTTTGATCTCTTTGTATGAGTTAAACTGTCTCTTTTTGTTTGAGCATGTCCTATGAAGAGACCCATTTATACCCGAACGGAACGATAGGACCAATCCCCTTTGTACCCATACGGGAACAAATGAAGACTAGTCCGTTTTCGTATCAAAAAGTGTAAGTTTTCGTATGGCACGAGGTTAAAACTTACAAAAGATTTTTAAATACATAGTAACATCTAAGTACAAAAAAATCTTTAAGTCCCCAACTCATTCAAAGAGACATGGGGCGACGATAATGGAACATATGGTCCAAGACATTTAGGTTCAGTATAGGGCTCCGCTTTTTTCTTAAATGATTCGACTCAATCACCTGCAATCTTTTTTATTTTACTCATTTCGTTTACCGTTTTTTTTTAATTTTCTTAAAAATTTCAAACTAATTTATACTAACTGTGTCCAAAAAGGACTAGAGGGGATCAATTATGCCTCAATGTCGATAAAAGAGATCAATCGGAGAACAATCTCTTTAGGGATTGATCGCACGGTTTTTAGCAGGGAATAAAAACACGCGCACATATATTGTTGAGGACATATGAAATTGCTTACAGAAAAATGTTACGCTTCAACAATTACATGCTGTGTATATAAAATTAAATTTCAAACAACAACTAACTAATTTGTTGGTAGAGTGACCACAGTAGTGGTAAAGTCCAAACCTAACAAAAGCAACCATATAAATCCATGCGATCCATTAAAGAGAAGAATAGAATTAAGTAAATGATAAATTTTCAAAGTAACACTTATTGTAGCTATTTTCTGTATAGTAGAGGGAGGCATATTTGTTGTTGCTATAAATAAAGCATACAAGCGTACAACAACATATATTACAATTGTGCAAATAAAGTTGGTTATCTATGCTGTTGTTTCATTGTAGTACCACGCTCACCAACACTTGCTTACCTTAGGAGGCTTCCGCTTGCAGGTGAAAGTGCCAAGTGATGTGTACTCAATAATACAAAGCTACATACATTTAAACACTCAACACATAAGTTGTCAAAAAACGATATATATTAGAGCAATTCATGAAAGCTCGGAAACCCATTTGAAAAGCTCGCAAACATTGCAAACGTTGCAAACCTTGCAAATTTATTAAGAAATAAGCTAACATATTGCGTATGTATGTTCAAGCAAATGCAAATATTTATATTATTCCAATACAATTCTAGATATATTGTCATTCACAATGCATATGCGACAAAGCAAAAAGCGCAATGATTTCACTTCGCAATGTGCACAGATTTGTTGTTTTCGCATTTGCTTAAAGTTTTTTAAATAGACATGCATGCTCTTATAATTGAATAATTTTACATCGTTATTATACCCAGCTGTACTTGTACACAGGGTATTATAACTTTGATTGGATAACGGTTGGTTGTACAGATATAAAAGGAATCGAGATAGATATAAACTTCCATATATCAAAATAATCAGTATCGAAAAAAATTTGATTGAGACATGTCCGTCCGTCCGTCCGCCTGTCCGTCTGCCCGTTGACACGATAACTTGAGTAAATATTGAGATATCTTCACCAAACGATCTTATCTGGACCCAGAATAGATTTCTATTGAAAATGAGCGAAATTGGATGATAACCACTCCCACTTCTTATATATATAACATTTTGGAAAACACAAAAAACCTGATTCTTTAGTAAATAATATACCTGGAAAGTTGAAATTTGACATGTGGACTAGTATTGAGACTCTTGATAAAAATTTGAAAACATTTTTAAAAATGGGCGTGGCACCGCCCACTTGTGATAAGATCAATATTACAATTATTATTAATCATAAATTAAAAATCGTTAAACCTGTCGTAACAAAATTCGGCAGAGAGGTTGCCTTTGCTATAAGGAATGCTTTGAAGAAAAATTAACGAAATCGGTTGAGGCCACGCCCACTTTTATATAAAATATTTTTAAAATGGTCGTGGAAGAATAAAATAAGCCATATTTTTGAAAAAAGAGCTTTATATCAATGGTATTTCATTTCCCAAGTGGATTTATAACATTAAATAGGAAAAAGTTCAAATTTAATTAATTTAATTAAGCAATTTTCTATGTTTCGGGAGCCATAACTCGAAGAAAATTTGTTCAGAATAGAACCATATTTATATGTATTATTGCGCAGCCTTGTAACACTATTAAGCACACAAAACAAACAACAAGAGCATTTCAAGTGTACAACTGGGTATGTAATGTTCGGTTTCACCCGAACTTAGACTTCCTTGCTTGTTTTTTTATTTTTGTTGGTTATGCATCCCTGCCGATTTATAGTACGCCATGGCGTATAAGCAACGCGGTGTTATGGTCATATCGTATTGTTCCCGAGAGGGTCGTGCTGGTACCTTAAAGCACTGATTTTCGGCAAAGGACCATTTTCTTCGATAACACTGATGAACAAAAACAGCAATTTTTGTCTTTTTCATGGAGTTTTTTGGGGTCGCTGATTTAAAATCTGCCCTCAAATTTCTTCCAGCAGCTCGAGCTTTTGAAATACGGGTATCAAAGAAAAAACATTAGTTGACATATTAACATATTAGTAGTAACTGCTGTAATCCATTTCGTTATTTATTATGAGTTCATCAAGGAGAATATGTTTAAACAATCCAAAAAGTTTTTCTTTAATTTGGGGCAAGTATATGTTCAAGTGAATCGAGCTTATATGGACTTATTCGGTTCGGTGAAACTAATAACAAAACCTGGGGTTAAAATATGTGTTATTTCAATTACCAAACGTGAGCCGTCGGACCATCACAGCAACTGTTATTTCGTGAGGTAAAAATACGAGAAATAAACCGCAGAAATCACTCTAAACAAATTTATCCAATCTACTGCTGTTCGACCAGTCCTTAGAGCTAGACATTCATCAGAACCTAGGCCCAGTATATCCCAGCATCATTCAGAGGATTTCTAAATGATTTCTAAAACTGAGTTGCGAAAAGGAGAAAGCTGGGATTTTCGATGGCCCACAGATTATCATACTAATTTGTGATCTAGAATTCATTAGCCAGATGAAAGCACTTGAAAAGGCTTCAAGGGACGACTACCTTTGGGTTCTAAAAAACATTGTTTGGAAACAGGAAGTTGCCCAACTTATCTGAGCCTAAAAACCAACTGAAGCAACACTTTGAGCATCTGCGTGTAAACATGAGTACCAAAATTCACATTCTCCATAGTCATCTAAATAGTTTTCCTGAAAAATTAGACGATCTTAGTGAAGAGCAGGGCGACCGTTTTCGCCAGTAGCTGCGCACTATAGAGCAGCGATGTCAAGGACACTGGGACGCACATATGATAGCTGATTACTGCTGGAGCATTCAGAATAGTGCTCCTGAATCAACTCATAAAAGGAAATCCCTAAAAAGAAAATTTAAAAACTTTGTTTCTAAATATTTTGGAATCTAGAGATGCTGGGAAAAAACAGCTTCTGCATTTGTAATTAGTGTAAAAAGTACTTTTACAATCATGCATAAATTCCGATGTAACAAATTCTGTGCCGACCAGTGTAATACTCCCCAGAACTCACGGGGAGTGTCTTTATCGCTACACGCAGAAGAGGAAGAAGCAACGCTGTGAACTAGAAGATTCAATATGGTCATATCAAACCGTAAATTAATGGTGCTTATTGCCGGAACGTACCGGATTTATATCCGGAAAAGGACCATCAACATCAACAACAGTCCCAAAATCTTCTAGGAGTGTCTTTATCGCTTCAAAAACAAATACAGCAACAACACCAACTTGGTGCCAGGACTTACATATGTTATAGAATAACTATGTCCTCCTGGCAAACACAATAAGTTGCTTATTTGCTGTCTCGATATCCTGAAACTCTGCTGCCCCTACTAGCTGAAGCCTTAACCTAGCGAGCGCAGGACACGAGTACAGAACGTGCTCAACCTTTCCTTCACTTAGTTTGCTCTTTCTGCATCTGCTGTTACTGGTGAGGCCTAACTTATAGGCGTCTGTAGTCAGTTAGTGTCAGTGTCCAGCTAGTATGCCCACTGTGAACCATAAGTTTTCTCCCTTTACAGCTATGGGCAACTTTGTAATCTAACGTCGTAGGATTTGCACATAATATAAGAAATTTTGCTGCTCCGCGCTTCTGTCCACGCCTTTCCTGCTAGTTGAATCATATGAATCTCCTATCTCCTTGTAATTTCTTCTAAACAGATTGGCAAGTCCTTTTTATACTCAGCTGAGCAGAGCTCACAGAGTATATTTATTTTGTTCGCAAAACGGTACCCCGTAACGGCATAAACTAATCGAGATAGATATAGAGAAAAATAAATTCATTTAGCCATGTCCGTCCATCCGTCTGTCTGTAAACACGATAACTTGAGTAAATTTTGAGGTATCTTAATGAAATTTGGTATGTAAGTTCCTGGACACTCATCTCAGATCATTATTTAAAATTAACGAAAATTTCGATATTAAAAAAGTGCGATAATTCATTACCAAAGGCTGAAACTTGGTAGGTGGGTTGACATTATGATGCAGAAAAGAAAATAGGTAAAATTTTAGACAATGGGCGTAGCACCACCAACTTTTAAAAGAAGGTAATTTAAAAGTTTTTCAAGTTGTAATTTGACAGCTGAGTATGTAATGTTCGGTTACACCCGAACTTAAATTTTCTTACTTGTTTTATGCTTCTGTAGGGTAGTTTTCAGGGCTCCCGTTAATTTTTGTGTAAACGTGCATTTTTGTATGGCTGTCCTTCCAACTAGGATGCCATGGTAAAGTAGGAACTTAACAAGTGCGGCAATTACCCAATGTGAAAGTTTGGGAGAAAAGCCTCACGTGCATCCTAGCATTATCGTGCATGCATACAGTGCCATGGTCGCTTCCTTTGCTCTCTCTGGAGTTTCAACGACAACTCGCTATCTAATATAATTCTTAGATATTTTGTGCTGTACCCTTTTTTAAGTGTTACTCTCAAAGCTTACGCTTAGTCCCGTAAGAGCCCTTATACTTCATAATAAACAATACTATACCTTTTTTCTGCTTTAGCAGTTAACCCAATTCCAGATGCCCAGGCATGTACGTGCCGAAACGCCTGATCAATCAGATCAACCAACACAAAGTTCCAGGAAAATTGTATATTTAAAATTGAACTAACGTACAAAGCCCTAAATTCAGTAGTCTCTAATGTCGCAGTTAGTTAATATTCAAGCCATTCAGGTAATCTGCAAATAATTTTGTTTGCCTTTTTATTGGAAACCCACAACCTAGTCGATTGATGAGTTGTTGCATATCATTCTACTGAGGCGTAAAATTTAAAAAATTTAAGAGTTTGGCCTGAACATATTCAATGGGTTCGTTGTTTGTTTTAGCATTGACAACTTACAAAAATTTAGGTCTTTCGAAACAGCCGAAAAAGCATTTCGATTTTGTGTGATCCGCCTAATGTATGTTCTATGTACATACATATTCTTACAAACTTTATACTTCTACGAGACGTTTTTGTTCCCAATGTAGAGTAATAAATGCACTCCATCAGAGTTGTTAAATGTAATACCTCCTGCACCAAAAAGCGTACTCACATACAGTGTTTGTGATGAAACAAAATCGGCGCCAATTGTATGCAACTCATACTGCCCAATATTTTGTAACCCAAACCAATTTTGGTTCAGTATCCACTTCAATTGAGTTCAATACCAATAAGTAACTGATGTCCAGTTGTCGTTTTGTTCATTTCATTTCGAACGCTGCCAATCACAGCGGATTAATAATGAGTGAGTGAGCGTGGACAATGGCATCCTTTAGCTGGCAACGACTGTCCGTTAACGTATGCATGTAAGGTAGAGGTGTGTATTTCAATATGACAGAGAACTCTCATCGGCATCCAACTCCATCTACCTAGCCCCTATACTTATGATATTCTTACATATGTGTGCATGTTTGTACATCTCCGATATTTTTGTGGTAGGAGCATTTAAATCCGTTTGTCTTTTGGTTGTGGTTACAATGAAATCAGCGTAATACCTTCAATAACAAAATGTTGGTGACAGCAGTATTGGTAAACTGATTTAATGGAGTAACCCTTCAACGATATTTTGAAACATTGTATGTAACGTAGTTATGTGTGTATGCATATACATATGATGGTGCTGAATAAATTTTCACAATAAAAGGGCGATACCTGGTATAACACTATATACTTAGCCCTTTTTATTACCTTTATATTTGACCGAAAATTTCCGGGCCTCAAAGCAGAGTCTCCAAATCGATTTTAAAAGAATTTCGGGCGCTTCGGGATGTACATACCTGAGCATCCAATGTCGGGTTGACCACCAACGCGGAGAAGATGGATATAGTTTTGTTTACTAAGATGTACAAGGTCCCAAATTGAACCAAAAGAAACCTTGCACAAAATATCGAGGAATCATTCTAGGAAATAAGTTGTGATGGAAGCTCAATGTGGAAGAATGCTGAGATGTACGTGGGGTCTATCGTCCCTTTTCTCTCACTGGATATTCACAGCGATAGTAAAGCCGCATTTATACTATACACTCCTTGTTTGGTGGAAAGACACATAAAAACGAGTCTATCTCAAAAAATTTGAGAGGAAGTGCAGGCTATCATTGCTTAGCATTACGGGAGCTCTGAAAACAGCCCCGACGGCTGCACTGTATGCCATTCTGCGTTAAAGTGTGATCAACCGGAAATAAACTCATCGGACAAGATGTCAGATTAAAGTAGTGTTTTTTAGACGGAAGTTATAGCACTAACCAAAGCAGTGCCAACTTTGGAATAAATAGATTAAACTGAAGGGTACATCTATATTGGGTCCCGCACATATGGGAATAGATGGCAATGAAGAAGCCGATGAGCTAGGTAGATGTCCAAATCAGATTGGCCGATATTAAGAGAAGGCGAGAGTGGCATATGACCGACCAAGCAGGAAAGACCACTAAAAAAGTTGCTCTTATCATTAAAAATAGAGAACTGTAGGCTCATGATGGGTATTCTAACTGGACACTGCCTTCTGGCGTCAAATAAGTTCTAGCTAGTGATAGCATATGTACAAAGTGAGGTTTGGAGATGGAAACGATCGATTTTTTAGAGCAATAAAAAATGTGCGGAAGCAACTAGGCTTCAATTTTTTCATAAATTAACGATATTGAGGTATATGACCCTATATTGGGACTCAACTGGTTGTAAAGCGCATTGCAAAGCTTTATAGCTACAAAGCTACCGTGATACTAGTAGTGGGAAAAATATTTAAAACAGCTGTCCTATATTTGGTTTCGAGACTCTATATATGTATAAGCAAGTAGGGCTGATAGTGGATTTGAGAGGGTGATTGGGATTGTGAGTGGGAGTGGAAGTGAGAATGCTAGTTATAGTGGGAGTAAATTTAGAGGAGGGGTAGTTATAGGGGTAGCGGGAGCTGGTCAGATATAATGAGTATTAATGGAAGAAATAGAAGATGAGGAATCTTAAGATAGTAACAAGTAGTGGATAAGAACATTCTTTTATATATACCTAGACAAGCCGATTTTCGGGCAGGAAAATGTCTGCCGGATATGCTACTCTACAACATTTTTGGAAACACATGAAATGCATTATTCAATAAATAATGCGCTCACAATAATAAAAATTTATATGTGACAAGAAGTTACGACTGGTAAATAAAATTCTTGCAATCTGATGGTTTTTCAGCAAATATTTGTTTTTTATATAAGGGGCGATGAACGAATTACGTGACAAAGATTTTGCTAATTTTCGAACAACTTCCAACCCAGCGTTACAAATCGTGACTCGCTGCTAAATAAGTTTTGCATCTTTGAGAAAATATGAGTTGACTTAGTGACCTTTTGAGAAATGCAGAATGATAATAATATCCACATCGTTGACATTGTAATTATTTGAAATTTGAAGTTGTGACCATTTCATAGGGTATAGCTTTAAGTGACCTTGTGGCCTATTGAAGTGGTAAAGATTCATTTGACAATGTGGCCATTGTCCTCTTGTCACGCTTGATAGATTTTCATATTTTTTAAAATAGTGTTACAACTGCAACGAGTAAAAATAGGGACAGTCATAATGGCACAATGCTGGTATTACATAGAAACCTCTGTGGCGCCAAATATAATAAAGTTACGTGACGCAGTTCACCCCTCCATGCAAGGCCGTGACGCTGAAAATCATGTAATACACACGACCGCTTTGGAAGCGACATCCCTGAAACTCAGTAAACTATGTAATGGAATATACAGCTGAGTATATAATATTTGGCTGCACCCGAACTTAATCTCCTTCACTTATTTTTAATTAGCAAACAGTTGGCATTTTTCCTAATCGAACAGCTAAATAAACACCAAATCGAAAATAAATTCCGTACAACTAAAACAAATTAGATGACAAATTAAATACAGTAAATATTTTGAAATAAAAAATTTACACATTAGCTCGCTACCAATAATTAACCACTAAACTGTTAATTAGCAGTTAAACAGGCTAAACAAAAAATATTAGAATTCGCTCAAAACCCAATAACGCTAAACCACATGTGATTGAAAATTGCACTAATTTCCTAATTGAAAACCAATTTGATATCGATTTAGTCAAATGAATGGAAAATCGGCCAATATAAAAATTTTGCTACAAAAGAAAACAACGAACAAAATACAAAATCCAAATGTTTTATAAACAGTTTGTGAGGAGAGTAAGGAATAAATCAACAACGAAAAAAGTCAACCGACAAATTAATGATATTCAAAAGTTTAAAGGAGGCGGCTAACAAAAGTTCGTTCATTTAGCTGGAAAGGCAGCACCAAAAATATTTTCTTATTCATTCTTAATTATTGATCTCATTTCTTTTCTCGGAATAATCGTCACTGGGTTCGCGCGGTAATCTTTTTTGTGAATTCTCCTCTATTTCGGCTAATACATCGAGTCTTCTAATACACCAAGCACGCGTAATTTTAGTTCCTTGATAAAGGACTTAATGGTTCTTTGCTACGACCTGTACTGTAGCTTAGCGCTTAGATATGCTGTCCTACCCACAATTAAACAGATGATATTCAGAAATATTGAAAAGCATTTTCTGGAACCTCCTTTACTTTTGTACTACTCAGAAATGTATGATATTGATGTTATGGCGGATGGACAACGATCGCCCGTATTTTTCAAATTATAATAACGTATGGTGAATGAAATCCGAACACAACTTGGGAACACAAAAACTAAGTACCCGTAATATATTAAAAACAAATTTCAGTGCGTAAAATTAACGGGACATCTTTGTGACATTTTCGCGTAAAAATTATTCATATGAGGCCACCATTAGTAGTCAAAATGTCTTTGAACGAATTTCAGTGGCGCGAATTTATTTGGAAATTTTATGAAAATAATCCTGACAAAAGCACAAACGTAATATTTCTTCATTTTAGGGACATGGGATTTAAGATAGCATCCATATATAAGACTATTAGGCTTTTCAGAGATAATAAAAGCATATATCGAAAAAAAGTTTAAAAAAAATGGAATTTACAAGACAGTAAAATACGTGAAAGGTTGAAAGCAGATACAGTGGGGCGCAAAGCAAAACCGTTCCGTCAGCTCGGAAAAAACACCAAGTTGGTAAGAATGCTATTAAATATAATTTGGAAGATATGAATATACAAATTAAAGAAAGAAAATCGAAACCAGCTACTACAGAAAATCAGGCATAAATAATTAAATCCAGGTTCCGGCTACTTTCGCAAAAATATTTTTCCACATATTCAACTTACAAATGCGTTTTGGACGATGAGAGCTACTTCATAGTGGAAGGCAACAAATTTTTACTTCGAGTCCAAAAAACGAAACTCTTCCGACAAAGTGATATATATTCAAAATATTAAATTTCCCGGGAAAGTTTTGTTGTGGCTGACAATCAGCGAGCGTGGGATAAGTGAGCCCGGAGCTTTCAAGGGTAGTTTAGCCGTTTCTGCTCAGTCTTGTATAGAGAAATGCATTCCAGAATTTCAAAAATTTATTAAAAAGAGGAAAGTTAGTGTTCCGGCTGGATTTATGCAAAAAGCAATCTAAGGGACGTACATAGCCGGAAAATTGAATTTGTACCTAAAAAGTACAACCCCCCAAACGTTCGCCCATCTGAGACCAATTGAAACTTTTTGGGCAAATTTTAATAGGCGTGTTTATGGGGAAGGATAGCCTGCAAAAACTTATCTAGTTAATAAAATCAAAAATGAGCTTAAAAACTTCGGTACAAAAGCAAATCAAGAATCAATGAGGAAATTTCTGGAAAAAATACGAAAAGCAAACCGTAATGGAGCAAATATTTATTTATAAATTTATCTTATATATCTAGATATTAAAATAAATTTACTTTAAACAAAACAAATATCATTTCATACTTTGTTTTGACCATAACACGTTTATTCAGATTTCATTCAACATACGTTACTCTGGCGAATACTGGCAGTTTCGATACGTCTTTATACTGCTAGTAAACAAATGAACAACACAGCGAAGCTAGCAGCCACACACACATGTAAACAACAAAGCTGAGAACGAAGAGATTATCTCACATATGTACATTTAATCAGCATCTAAAAGCGAAGGAGAAAGAGAAACAGACACATATACATATACATATAATTCGATAAGAGCGAATAGCCAACTAGCCACCTGTGAGTAAGGAAATGAGAAATAAATAAGCAGCTGTTCGATGAGGTTGTTTGTGAAAGGTCTGGAGAAGTAGGCGAACGTGGCAACCGAGCTTATAAAGGCAGCGCCAGCTGAGAAGTAACCATCAGTTTGATTTTAACACGCCCTAACTTAAGTACGCTAGTAAATTAATTGTGAAGTACTAGTACCATAGTTTTGTTGTGAATAAAGAACATTTTGCTTTACTAAATATTTGAGTTATTTATTCGACAGTTTAGCGATTCGAATTATAACAGAAGGGCAGAATTATTATGAAAGGTGTGTATAAAAGGTGTGTTTTGAAGTTTAGGTATGAATTGCCTTTATTCAAATATTGTCAGCTTATTTATACTAAATTATTCTAAACATATTCTTACATACATATTTACTTTAAACTGTACATACTTACTTATTCTAAACATATTTACTTTAAACTTTACATACTTACATATCTACATACAAATCGACACAAATATGTACCTTCATATTTGTGTTGATCTGTGTGGTCTGTGGGAAATGCAGTATCAGCAAATTTGCTTAAATGCAAATTTGGTTTAGTCGCGCGGTGCACACACATCTGTATTAAATCGTGGGAATTGCGCTATCAGCAACAATCAGTAAATGCGCTGCTTTGTGATGATTAAAGTTTGAACTCATTTTGTCACAGGGTGGCACCTTAAGTGGTTTACACGTTTTGGCATTGCAATTGTTGGCTGTTTACACTACACTATTAGGAGTTCCTAAAATTCACAACAATACAAGAAGTCTTCGTCGATATTTTTGCTTCGGCCGAATTCCAAAGATAATCTTAAAGGAAGTATCTGGTTGAGATATTATTGGAATCTCTGCAAATTTAATTATGTTTTATCAGTTATACCTCATTTTCTTGCCTTCATTCTAACCGCAAGTTCTTAGGATATTAAAATAATCTTGTAAAAAAGAACGCATTGGTACCAAGAACTTCTGAAGTTTTATTTCGAAACATATAGGTGTATGTCCAGAAATCGATGTTTTTAATTTAACTAGAGCTCGCGTAGGGTTTGAAATTGGAACACAACAGCAGTACTTAATCAGAAATAAATAACTTCGGACTTTTGGAGAAGAGTATCTCCAGCTTCTTACCCGTTTGTTATCGGCTATTTGCCGCCGAGTAATCGGCTTCTAATTGGTCCATTATCGGCTCGTTATCGACGGTTTACAGTCGACAACAAATTGTTGACACTCCAAAAAACCTATAACTTTTCAACATTAAATCGATAACGTTGTGGTGAGAAATCGAGAACAAACAGTTATTTTTTGATACAAAATCGATAAACTTTGGATTACAAATTAATAGATTTTCTAAAACAAATCGATTAAACGCCGATAACAAATTGGTAACACTCCGATAACACATTTATAGTTTTTTGATAACAATTCTATTTCCTTTTAATAACATATCGATACCTTTTTGATGAATAATCAATACATTTTCGATAACAAACAGATAAGTTTTCAATAAAATATCGATAACGCTTCGATGACTAATTGAAAGTTTTTGAATAGCAGATCGATACTTTTTCGTTAGCTTTTCAATACAAAATCGATAACTTTTCGATTGAATATCGATTAATATTTGATAAAAGTTTGTAAATTGGTAATTCTCCGATAACAAATTGACAAATTTCCAATAATATATCGATAACTTTTGTATGAGATATCTGTAAGTTTTTGTTAAATAATTTTGGATAAAAAAACCGATAACTGATCGAGAAACAATCAGTAACTCATTCGTAACGCTTGTTTTCGATAGCAAGTTTATAACACTTCAACAACAAATTGATAACTGGTGTATAACTCTTCGATAACACACCGGTAACTCGCCAATAGTAAAGCGTTAACACTTTGACAAAAAATGTATAATTTTGCTTTAGATACTTTCCTTTCCTTAACTTGCCTTGACTTGATTTTTGATTTCGCTCATATCAAAATTATCACATACATTGTTCCCACATGACGCGACAGTGTGATGACACTGGGTGCATACCATACATCATACCAATCCCACACAATACGCCTACAGTTGCATTCTGTATTTCCTCACGGATACGATACGATAACACTTCCAAAAACTACGCTCATGCTTACGCTAGCCCTACGCTTCAGTTCTGCATTCCCCATAAAGTGTACAAAGTGGCTTACGCATGGAAAGTGACATTTAGTAAAATAATTTTTTTTTTAAGAAAACTACACAACTTAGCGAACATTTGTAAACATCCCCGTAAGTGCGTATGTATTACCACTCATCCAAACGTAATCTGTGCTTATTTAAATGGCAATTCATCATAACAAATAAATACCAACAGATTGTCACACAATTAAAATGTTCATGATATGTGCAAACAAAATGCCGTTGAACGATGGTTAAGTAAATGCGCTACATAAAAAATTAAAAATAATCGGACAAAAACACGGAGCACATACACACGCACATACCCACACACAAAAGGTGCTCCACCATATGATGCATGTAGAATACATATGTGAAGTACAAAACTGGTATCGCATGACCAAAAAGCCAGCAGCGCGAAAAGTTGATTCGTAAATAATTTTTCATTAAATGCGCTGCAAATCAAATGAAAATCTTTAAATCACGCGTAAGCCGCACACCAAAATCCACACAAAAGGATGCGTAAAGGACATATTTGTTTGTGTTTTTGTTTCATGCAAATTAATCCCAATTTCTGTTGTTTTGTATGTGTTGCATAATTAAAATCGGCAACAAGCTGTCGTTTTGAAAAAAGCCATCAAATATGTACATACCTGTGTCTGTATATAAAGTAATGCATGAATCATTTGTTTTATGTGCGGAAAACACCGAGAGAACTTGGTGCACACACGCACGTACGGCATAGGTATAAACGGCCTGGGTAATAACTCAATTTTTGCAGTGTCGGCGCACTATACCAGCGCCGCCTGTGGTGTTAACATCAACATCCAGCACAAAATGCCATGTGGAAGTGTTAACGGTTAATGTCCCGACTCATAGAGCAATGACCTAAAGTACTTCTTAACCCATGTATGCTACACGTCCACAAAATGGTCGCCGGTCCTAAAAGAAACACTCTTGGCGAAAATGCAGGCCTGTGAAAATACCGCGCTCAGTACTGAAATGGGATGTCTTTTTATGTCTCCATATCATCTACAGTATGAGGCAAGAATACTTCTATAAAGGAGAAAAAATAAATGCTAAAAAAATGCTGAATAACCAGAAGCCTAGTTATTCCAACATACATCGACTTGAAGAGGCCCCGCCTCTGAGTAACTTAAGAATAAGTTCCTTAGCCACTATGTAGAAATCCACCACTTAAGAAGTCACTCACATGAAGAAAAGGAGCATGAAAAGGCCATTAGCAACCTCTCCAAAGAGACACGCGTCGCTCTAGATCAACTTGCATTACAACTAGGGAGAAACCCTAGGTGCATGGACTGGAGCTTATTGCCGCAACATTAAGAAACAAAACATGGACAACCCAAAAAAGTTGCCACTAAATAAGAGCTGGTGGAGTCCAACAAGTTCCTATCAATGACTGCGTACAACAGACTTTGTCCCCTAAGAAGATTCAGAGGAAAAGGAAAGCCGCAAGGGTGGAGCAATGCGCTGAGCATCCTAAAGACTTTGAGCACATTCCCAAAACGGTTCAAAATAGGTCAGGAATACTCTGGAAAACAGTATCGAAAATATATGGATATAATCCCGAAACAGTTACGAAACGGTTTCAGTAATGATATTATGAGAACAGCCAAGAAACTGATCCGAAATAGTACCGAGAAGGTCTAGAAAACAAACGCTCCCGCACCAGTCCCAAAAAGTGTAGAAATAGCCCCGAAAAGGTTTCTTAAATTAACCCTAAATGGACCCTAAATAGTGCTAAAGAAAATTAGCAAAAATCCGGTAACAGTTTCAATCACCATCCGCACACAATCCCGAAAAGATCCCAAAATAGTCCTGAAGTAATCTAAAAATAGTCCTGAGATGATTCGGAACACAGTCCTGAGCTGGCCCATATAAATCTGAAATTGAGGGGATGTGTGGAATAACGGTATATCTCAAGAATTAACCTTTTGAGAAAAGTGAAAAAAACTTAACAATGCGGGTAAAAATAAATTTATAATAATCCTACTTGGTAGGATTTTAGATAGTATGATTCTTTGATAAGAAAAAGTGACAAATTTTATATATACATAATTTTATTAGAAAATGGATGATTTCTTTTTTTTTTTTGAGTTATACCGTTATTCCATAAATCGAATATCAAATATTTTGCTTGAGATACTTTATTAAACAAAATAGTAGATACATTAGTAACCATTGTTAAATACATTATATTCCATTATTTAGATGTGCTTATAACTATTTGTTATTTCCGTTTGTTATTTTTAGCAATTTTCTTTTAATAATTTTATCATTTTTAAACTTTTTCTATTTTTAACAATGGATTTCTATGTCTGCTTAGTTGTTTTTGAAACCACTTCAATTCTTTTATTTTTCAGTTCTTTCTGGTCTACTACATTGAATATATTTTCATACCATTTCGATGCTTCACTACTGCAAAATTTTATTAGAGAGTTATACCGTTTTTCCATAAATTAAGCTAATTTCTTTGTTAAATATCACTATTATTTTCTAAGATTAATATGATATGTGTATGTGATCGTGCTCTTTTTATTTAGTTGATTTATGGAAAAACGGTGTAACTCGTCTTATATCATTATTCCACACATCCCTTCAATTATTCCGAAAATTATCAAAAATAGTCCCGATATGATGTTAGAACTCTAATAGGATGTCAATGGAATTGGCTTGCAAATTTCCAATAGTCCGGAAGGATTTTCTGGTTATTTATTTTCGGAAAAGAGGGGCTTACGCCCTCTCTGAAAACTTTTCCACAATTCCCTGCAGTTATACCTATTTCAACCAGATAATAAATGTATAGGACGAATACAGGTATAACGATTTAAAAATATTGTTCCGGAGAGGGGAGGGCGGAGGAGAACCTCTGCAAATTTCCCAAAATTGCTTTACCTCGCAAAGCTTGTAGACTTACTTATTACTGTTCAAAGGCAGTACACTTAAAATTATAATGGTTAAAATTTTTTGAAAAGTTATTGTAGCCTAGGGGTATAGGACCCCATCCCCACTTTACAAAAAATATAGCCAGTAGATGCTTTCACACTATTGTCTCTTTCGGTGTCAAATTTAATTCCGAATTTAAGGTCCGATTTCGTTCATTTCAAATAGCGATCTGAGATGAGTGCTCAGGAACCTACATACCAAATTTCATCAATTTACCTCAAAATTTACTCAAGTTATCGTCTTAACGGACGGACGGACGGACATGGCTCAATCAAATTTTTTTCCGATCCTGATTATTTTGATATATGGAAGTCTATATCTATCTCGATTCCTTTATACCTGTACAACCAACCGTTATCCAATCAAACTTAATATACTCTGGGAGCTCTGCTCAACTGAGTATAAAAAGTACCCATGAAATCCCGAAAAATTCTTTAAAATCCCGAAATAGTTCATAATTATTCCGAAACGGTCCTCAACTACACCCGATGATCCCGAAATAGTATGGAGACAAAGGAATTTCCGACGTGGTCCTTAAAATAGTCGCGAAATGTTCCCAAAACAGCCCCTAAATAGTCCCACAATCATCCCTCATGTGACACCGCTCAATTTTCCACTACTGATTAGGGATACACTTAGTAAACCAGATACCAAAAATTTGTCACAAATATGCAAAATATTATTGGTCTGCGGTAAATATTGTTTCCAAACAAAATAGTCAGTAGATCCTTCTAGACTATTAGCAATCTTCTTGCAAAATTTCATTGAAATCCGTTTGGCTTAATTGAGTCATAAAAGCAAACATCTGAGCATCTGTACAAACATCCAAACTATCATATTTATAATATTAAATCAGATACAGTTTTGCTCGATCTGTGTTGATGAGTAGCTTATAAATTTTAATTGTCTCAGCAAACCTCCATTTTCAAAACCTAATACTAGGTTCTAACACACACCAAATTGGCAATTTATACTATTTGGGCAATTTATTACGCAATTTGTCATATAATAAATTGTAATAATAAATTGCCAATTTAAAAAAAATTGCGTAATAAATTGTTTCAAACTGCAAATGCAACATTGTAAAGTGTGTTTATTGAGTACATTTAAACGTCAGTTACGCATGGCTAAACTATATGGTTGGCTCATCTCATAAGCTGATTTTATGTCTTTCAGTTCACTGAAGTAGAGGTTGTCAAAAGAAGATGGCAAACCCAAAATGAAACTAAAACATTAAACACATTTTCTTACAACACACAAACATTTAAAAATTTTATGTTTTCGTTCCATTTCATTCGCCTAATAATGTGCGTGTTTATTTTGACAGTCTGAACAAAGGTATGTTCTTGCTGTAGAGATGAGCCAACCAGCTATCAAATTACTATTGTGCAAGCTAAATCGAGTTGTATGAACAGCACTCAATTCAAATCGAAATTTCCTAAATTTATTTTTCTGTTTGAACATAGTATAAGCCCAGATAACAAAATATATTATAATAGCGTACAATTATTAGCGTAAGCTGATGTACTGATATTATTAGCCTTCACAAACGACACGTGAGCTCTGCCTTTTCTGAATTAAGTTAAATTAAGATGCGAGATTTGAAGTAAATGAGGACAAGACAAAGTACTTGCTGTCATCCAAGAAAGATTCGGCGCATACACAACTTGGAAGTCTCTTTTTTGACAGATATAAATTCGAGATTTGGAATCACTTCGTCTATCTGGAAATCAGCATTAACAGCGAAAACTTTGTCAGCTTAGAAATCAAACGGGAAACAAGTCTTCTACGTTGATTATGAGTAGGCAACTGAAAAGTAAAGTCCTCTCTCGACGAATAAAAATCACGCACTACAAATCGCGCATGATACCTGCTTTGATGTATGGCTCGGAATCATGGAAGGTGTCGAAAGAAAATAAGAAAGGTTTTGGATTGTTTGGGAGAAAAGTTCACCGGAAGATTTACGGTCTTGTCCGTGATGCCGACGGCATGTATCAACAGAAGTATAATGATGAGCTGTATGAGCTTTACGCAGATATGAAGATAGTGCAGGGAATAAAAGAGCAAAGGCTCCGCTGTCTAGGTCATGTTATGCGAATGGACGAAGACGCTTCTGTTAAGAAAGAATTTCGGTCGAGGTAGCAGTTTGGAAGCAGTCGAAAGGGAAGGCTTGCATTGAGTTGGGAGAGGCAAGCAGAGGAACACTTGAACTCCTTTGGTACTGTTGTTGTTGTTGTAGCGATTAGGTTACTCCCCGAAGGCTTTGGGGAGTGTTATCGATGTGATGGTCCTTTGTCGGATACAGATCCGATACGCTCCGGTAACAGCACCATTAAGGTGCTGGCACGACCATCTCGGGGACGATTTATATGGCCACATTAAACCTTCAGGCCATCCTTCCCTCCCCACCCCCAAGTTCCCTGAGGAGCTTGGGGTCGCCAGAGCCTCGTCTGTTAGTGAAACGGGATTCGCCGCTCGCAGGTGAGGTTGACAATTGGGTTGGAGAAGCTATATATTGCGCTACACAACCCCTTGAATCCCCTCCTTTGGTACTCTCAGTCGGCGTCGGATATCGCGGGGCAAGTATAGCTGACTGCTTTCGGAACACTTTGAAAGCATTGTTCTAACTTGCGATTTTGAGCTTTTGCTGGGTCTGGGTCTATCATCCCCATTTGGAATTATTTCATACCCAAATATGTTGTTATATTTCAAAGAATAAGAACCAATGACCGTACAATAGCAAAGAAAAAATATAATTCAGCACAGTTTGGAAAATAATTATGACAAAAGACTGCAAAAAGCTTCAAAACTACCAGAAACAGAAAAAGATGATCGTGTAAGTACACACTCATATTTGAATATAATTCCATTGCTGCATAGTCCTTTCGAGAGCATATGTAGAAAAACATATTTACCGTTATGCATATATATGTATTACCCGATGTTATCCTCATAAATCAATTAAGCAAAAGAATTGACAGTACGAATGCGAAACTCGTATATTTGTTTTGACACTTTGTAGAAGCAGCATCCAGTAAGCAGGTTGAGCTCCAAAATGTTAAAAACATGTTTCTATGCCCATGATATAATCCTCGTATTTGGTGTCAGCTGTTTTACGATTTAAGTCTAATTCTTATTTAATATGCGAGAAAAATTTGGAAAGGGCTTTGAGGTATGAATGCTATAAATCAGATGTACTGAAGGGTAATTATTAGTGAAGTTGCGGTTTGTAGTATTTAAGGGAGAATCTGTCATTAGCAAACTTAATCTATACTACCAGCTCAGGAGATGCTTTAAAGCAATAAACTAACATTTCTTCCACTTGTACAGTTCAATATGGCTGATTTGGTGGTGAAGTGTGGAGAGGAATTCCAACTCAAAAAAGTGAATAAGAGGCAGACTAGTTCGTGGGTGAGGAGAAAATGGCCCCAACAACTGAATCAAAAGCCCTAATCGAGTACTGTCAGCAGAGTGGTCTACCATAGATCCTCTGCTGTTATGCTAATTTTTTTCACACAGTGTGGGGGAGCACGAATATCAACATTAGGGGTGAAGACGTCACCCAGCGGGTTAGGGGGTCAGAATATACCCGCGGTAGGTATGGCTATCGTAAGAGGCGACTAAAATACCAGATTCTAGGGGTTGTGTAGCGAAACCCTTCCAGATTGCCACCGCAATATATAGCTTCCCCAAACCCAATTGTCAACCTCACCTATCCGTGGCGAATCTGTTTCATTAACAGCCGAGGCTCTGGCGATCCCGAACTCCTCATGGATCTAGGAGGTGGGAGGGCGGAATGGCCAAGAAGGTAGCATGAGGTCACAACAAATCGTTCCCGAGATGGTCGGGCTTGGTATCGGAACGTACCGGATCTGCATCCGGCAAAGGACCAGCAACGTCGATAACACTCCCCAAGGCCTTCGGGGAGTGTCCTTATCGCTACAACAACAACAACAGATACAACAACAACAGGGATGAAGACCACCTTGAGTTTATTAGTAGTAAGCATTATAAACCGGTGAAATTAATCCACTTTTGTAAATGCTATTTGAGGGGAAGTTCCAGATCTTACTCCGGGCAGGTATAACATGGCCACCATTGTCATTAACCTGACATGTCTCAGAAGATTAGTCAATGTCGGTCCATAAACACATTGAATTCGACATTGGCCACTTTCCTGAGTACAGGTTAGCTTAAGAAATCCTAGGAAAACAAACTGGGAACTCTTCTGCTTTACCACTGGAGTCGCGGAAATAGCTCGCACTGACCCAAAACCACGGCGCAGGAAAATTGCTTAAAATGAGAGTTGCTCCCAAGGTAGAACAAAAGACTTAGATGGCCAAGCTAAGAAACTGTTTAATAAAGTCAAATGCAATAAAAAACTTAGGAGATCTAAGAGGGTTACCAGGAGAGAAAATTGTGAGTGGTCTAATGATATTCCAACAGCGTTGTGACTCCGAAGAGCCCTTTCTATTATCAATCATCAATCACAGAAATTGGTACATTGAAGCAGATTGGAGCTAACTAAGCAGCCGGTAGAGACACGTAAATCCTTTTGAGCATGCACGCCAGGAGGCAGTGTTTAGCCAGAATACCCATTATGGGTCTTCAGTTCCCTCTTTTTAATAATGAGAGTAACTTTGTTAATCTAAGGTTGTAGGATCTGCAGATGATCTTCCACACTTTGCAGCCCCGCGCTTGCTTCCACGCCTTTCATGCTTGGTCGATTATGAGCAACTCTCGCCTTTTTTTAACCTCGCCAACTCTGCTTGGAATTAATTCTGTAATAACGTAAGCTCTTACTTAAAACTCTGCCGACCACTAGTTGTAGAGAAAATACCCAGAAAAAAGGTCCCGGCACACCCAACTCTGAGCTATTTGATAAAAAACAACTATCTCCTTGATCAATTTAGCTTTTTCGCCTCGCCAAACCTGACATTATCACCGATAAAATCATCTTCGGGCTTATTTACAAAATAAAAAAAACAAATATGAACCAACGTTTTGGACATCCACGTCGATGGCATTACGCTACCTTGCACCCACAAACTCTGGGTGTGGCGTCCGATCAAGATCTACATTTTTGTGAGCATGCAACCGCAATTGTACCTAAACTCCAGAGACGTCATAAAACCCTCTTATCCCTTGCCGGCAGCACTTGGGGTAAAGTTAAGAGACGCTCATTACCACTTACAAAGAAATTCGCAGTCCGTATGCATGCTACGCGTCCCCGGTATGGTCGCCAAGCCTAAAGTTACTCACTGGATGTAAATACAGTGCTGACAAAAAACCGTATATAGAAGAAGAAAAGAAAATGTTTTCCACCAAAAGGCGTGAGACCTATACGCCAGGAATTGTCCAGCGAACCTCGGCCTTAAATTTAAATACCCTGACCTCGCAGAAGAGGAATCCAATTTCCATTGGAGGAAGCGCGTCACTCTAGCTCATCTTCAATCTGGATGCCTTACCTATTCAGAAGCAACCTACATATACATATATGAAGTATTTCCTGCTTGCAACGGCTCCGTTGGACTCCCGTTAGAGGATATTAATGACAATCTGTGAGTGGTCGCACCTATTGCATGGGGCGAAGCAGTGCTACAACAACAACAACAGGGACAGTTAATAAATTAACGACACAACTTTTTATTTTCTGTATACAATGTCTAGGCAACATTGCAGATTAGTCTAATCAACTTGGAATGTAGTTGGTACTATAACCACCCATCGTGGAGTATATTTGCGAAGAAATAACTGGGTGGTAGTGCTCATAGTATACCGATTTACTTGGAATTCTTAACTTAAGGAATAAAAGAAGTCACTCAGTTTCGCAACCGAATCATATACTCAGGCCCGGTTTTTCAGTAGTTGGTTAAGCTAAGCTTAAACAAAGATTGCTTAAACTGTATTCAAATTTAAACTCCAGTTAAACTACCGAACGGTTTTTCAGTCACAGTTTAAGCCCGCCTTTGGTAGGCTTTTTTGGACGGCAACATTGGTATTTTATTATCTAGATAATTTGTAGATACGGCAACAGCTAGATTTTGTTTACCCAACAAACATGAAAAAAATATTTCTCCAGTGAAATATACATCTAGTTCCGGAGGTGATATCCAACATCATTATTTAATTATTCTTAAACCAAATAGTTTTCGAGTTGATGTCCAACTTCATTCTCCAATCACTATCCTACCTTTCAGAAATTTTGTAACATTTAGAGTTCTCATTAGCTTTTTTTACACGTATATACGTCTACGTTTGCGAGTAAAAAAAAAAACGCTTATCCTCACTTAGATGCTTAGGAGACCCATCTAGCGGCAGTGGTTAAATAACTAGCTACAGAACATATTGTACCGAAAAGCAGATACACACACCTCTATTGGCCATAGTGTATAACTTATAGCTGAATCGATTGCGGTAAATAGTGGACACATACCATTTGTAGAGGTAATACATAGAGGTAGTGTAGAGGTGAAACATCATATTTCAGTTGCATCTGGAGTACTAATTTTCTGCGCAGCAATTTCAGAAGTGTAGATAAAGTTTAACGCTTAGCAGTCCATATAAAGTTTATGTGTATACGTACATATATAGATGTAAAAAAAAACACAGCTATTATCAAATTATTATCCAAACTTTGAGAGATTTTGGGAAATATACAGTTCTAAAATGAATATCCAACACATTTCTCCAGTTGGCATCCTACATTGGGTATCGAGTTGAGATGGAGTTCAAAAAAGATCTAAAAGGTGGTACCACCAAAACGAGCAGCTGTTTATTGTGAGAAATCAACACCTGGTTGAAACAGTAATGAACTGTAATTAATCAAAAATAAAATATATATATTTTATTTATTTTCGTTAAAATACTGTAGTATGGAATCTTACATTTGAGTCCAGTTAGAAAACCACAAGTTGGGAATTGAATTTTTTCAACTTAAGTTATAGCATTTTTCGCTTTATAAAAAACTCCCTCTGTTGCTGACTACGCTATGATTCTCGAGTTGAGCCACTATTTCGAAACAACTCTTGAGATTGTAGAAGTATGCCTAGTTATCAACATGAGCTCTAGTGGAACTTCTGCCCAAATGCTTGTTGGATATATTCGACGCCATTTCGAACGAACGCAAATAACTGATAGGTTAACTAGAGTTTAACCCTGCCAGATCGGCCGCTAAAGCTCAGCTTAAACTTCAGTTAAAGTATACTGAAAAACTGCAGGATAAGTTTAAGCGTAGTTTAACTGACCAACTGAGTTGAACTTTTACTGAAAAACCGGACCTTAATCTCCCAAATTCATATTTCCATCTTCTCGTTGCTCGTTTAATTACAGAAACCAACAATAAAATCGAAGCGTGCCATACACATTAAAAGGTAAATATTTTTGTATTGGAAATAAAAAGTAAAAGCCTACAATACAGCGGTTTTCTTATAGCTTTGATAATAAGCAGGGGAAAAAAGAAAACTCTCAATTACTGGTCGCAACAGAAAAATCATCAATGAAGTGTGACAATGCCATAATTTGTAGATTTTCATTAGCAGTCCAAAATAATTATGGATAAAGCCTCATTTATTTTTTAATAAAAATAATGTAAAAACAGCAAAATATTAAAAGGCAAGCGATAAAAAGGGTTGAAGCAGTAGATCAAAGGCAGTAAACGGAAGAAATTCAGAAAAACAGAAAACAAAAGCAAACAGAGTATAAATACTCAGGGCAATGAAGTGGCATGTGGAGTAAATGAAGAGGGCGTTAAATATTAAAAAAAAAAAAAAACGTATAATCAAACCACAAATGAAAGAACAAAATAACAATAGAAATGCACAAAATTGATGGAAAAACAGAAATAAAGATAGAAAATGTCTAATGAAAAGTGAGACATGCTACTTAACCCTTTTACGCAGGGGGTTGGAAGAAATGTGAGACGTTAAGCAAGAGCATGAGAACATTACAGATATCTATTTCTTGCCCAATTCTAAAACTATTAAAAGAAATTATTTTTATACCCAGTCGTGGTTAGGCTTTAGCTTGAGATGGTTTCTGCTCAAGATAGAATATTGATTAGACTGATGAATATCCTTGATTCTGACACTAATTCTCTTTTGGGGTTGATATAAATGTTATTGAGATTAATTCTCTTTCAAAAGCAAATTAATGCCAATTTTCGTAAGTTCCATTGACGCTTTCTAGAATGGTCGCATCATAGTATAAAAACCAGTACTATCATAACAAACGATATGATTTGACCACGCGGAAGAATCAAGTTAAAGGTATCAGCGACTCTTAAGATAGCATATCCTGGAGAAGGAGGGTTTATTGTACTCTCCTTAAAGAGCTGGGCATAATGTGAGGTAGTACTAAGCCTTTACCGCGACGATGTGCACATGAAAGCGAGCAGTCGAATGCGGTAGATCACCATACCCGCGTGCGGTTCTGCGTGTACTCAAGCTGGGGAGAAAGCGAGCAATGTCTTCAAAATGTTCTCAGTAGCCGTACAAGCCAACCGTGTGGAATTCTATACACATATGTGCTACGAACTTTTGTATGATAAAATAAGAAGATCTATCAATTTGAGAATAGAATTTACGCATAAGCTGTTAAATGCTTGAAGTACAAGCCAAAGATGACGTACAAGCGAAAACTGATTTACTGCTTGCTCCGTTGAATCTCAGTCGCTGCGCTCATATGAAATGTTGGCTAACGCCAAATACATTTTCAACCTTCTACGAAGCTATTCAGGGCATCTCTGTTTTAATGTATTGCCTGGTTGGCAGAAATAAATTTGACGACCCGAGTTCGAATATCTCTCGGGGAGAGTATACATTTTAATTTTAATATCAGACAGTATGTTCAATTCCTTTCAGTTTTTCCATCATAATAAAAAATTCAACAGCTTAATAAAGAAATTGGTGTGCAATACGTCTAAACCAACATTAACAGCAAAGTTGAAGTCAACTTAGAAATCAAACCGAGATTGACTCTTGCCAATAAGTGGCAATTGAAAAGTAAAATCTTCTCCCGACAAATCATGCTCTACAAGTCGCTCACTATATCTGTCCTGTTTTGATGTTTCTTATACTGGACTGTATGCAATATTTGTTCCAAATATGAACTAAATCGGCCCACAAATACGATTTTTTTGTGATTTTTTTCACAGGCCGTTTTCTATTCATGTATGTATCATGTGTTCCAAATATGAGCCAAATCGGACCGCAAATATGATTTTTTGAAATATCTCGATACTTGCGCCACCTAGCGGCAATTTTTTTTCATAGGTCGCTTTCTATTCTTGTATGTATTATGTGTTCCAAATATGAACCAAATCGGCCCACAAATACGATTATTTGAAATATTTCTATCCATGCGCCACCTATCGTATTTTTTTCTTATTACTGCACTGTCATCGGGTTCTGAACTATATTCCAAGTTTCAAGCTTGTAGCTTATCGGGAAGTTACTTAAATTTCAATTACAAAAAAGTGCTGTCCAACCAGCCTGTCAAGTCAACCTAAATAGAACCGTTTAAAAACAAGAACCCAAGGTGTCGATTTTTGAACTAGAGAATATATATGTAGTTACATGGAAATAGTAGATATTTGGCTCTCAACGAGACTTTTTTCATAACTAGTTGTTGTTGTAGCGATAAGCACTCTTCCCGAAGGTTTTGGGGAGTGTTATCGATGTTGATGATCCTTTGTCGGATATAGATCCGGTACGTCGCAGTAACAAACACCATTAAGGTACTAGCCCGATCATCTCGGGAACGATTTTTTATGAACAGATTGAACCTTCTAGGCCTCTTATCTCTTTTATCACTAGTTACTGACTTTCCTACAGGGTATGTGCTGGTCTTTGTTTTCAGGTTTTATTCAGAATTACAGTAACTCCATTCATTATTGGTCACTGTATAGTAAGACATCTAGGTTAATCTGTCTGCTTATCATATTACAGCCAGGTATAAAGTAAGCGATTTCAAAAGCTTTCTTTGAGCTAGACTTTCGCATACTACAAACCGTGAAAATTCAACGACATTCAATATACCGTTGAGGTGCACATTATCCTTGAATTTTTGATGTAGCCGATATTGATGTCATTCCCATTGTAATAAACAAAAGTCATAAAAGTCCTTGAAATGTAACTAAAAAACAAAAAGTAGATGAGAAGCATAATCATAATAAAACCGATTGAAGGTAAAAGGAGTAAAAGAGCGACCAACGCTATGCCGGAAGTTGATGCTCGAGAAAAAGGTAAAACAAAAAAAATTTTATGCGACCACCACTAACACCATCACTGTTTTGTGCCATTGATGTACACCATACACAAAGAATAAAATGCAAAACAAAACAAGCAAGAAAATATAATTTTAAAGCATTTTATTTGAACTGACGCTGACAATGTTTAATGTTGATTAAGCGCTCGTCGCGACGTTTGAAGATGGTCACGTGTCCGAGCATTCCGGTGACAGCCCATCAACGGGTGGCCACTAACCAATACAAAATACACAACAAAATAGGATATACCTACCAAACATAACTGTATATTTGTTTGCCTACATATTGAGGGAAATAATCAAGCATATTAATGAGCCGCGATCGTGAAAGAGTTAAGCGCTAAATTAGTGGGGGTTGAATTTGAAAGCTCGTGATGTTGTTCACATACACATCCATATGTACATGAAAAGTCATTTATTTAAGATTCATGCGTGCGAGTCACAATGCCTTTGATACCTTTTACTGTGCTTAATTACTTGTATCTGATTGCACTAAATTCCATTTATTCACAATATGCATAAAAATATGCTTGATTGTAATCGCATTTTAAAGGGTGAGACATTCGGTTATTTTAGACAAGTTTTATATCTGTACAGACGGTGAGGGCAATCTCAATTTCGTTTGTTACTATTGAAGGATTGTAGATGAAATGGCCGGGAAAGGTTCCGAAAAGGACATAAACGAGGTGGACAGCTCCGTATAAACATCGGTGGACTCATCACTTTCTCAGCCGTTGTCCATGACTGCAGACAAGACCGCTCAGATTTCTGACCTCAAGGTTTTGCGAAATTGTGGCAGAAGTTGGGGAACTGGATCTTTTACTCCTACTAAGGTTTATTAGAGAAAGCAAATGGATCGTTGAGAAACACGAGGAAGTAATCTGGTTGGACGAATTTGCCATCTCCGGCTACTCACAGAAGGCCCACACAATGGACACAAATGTCTCAGAGTGAAAGTGCAGAAAAAATTCTCATACACGCCCTCTTAACCTTACCTTACCTATTTAGGAATTATTTACTTGACCATTTCTGAATATATCAAGGTCTATTTTCAGGAATTTTAAGAGTTTGGTGAGGGATCCTTTGAAATTAAGCCAGAGAGGTGTATAACGAGTACGGGATTTCTTTGCAACGATTGTGGAATCGTTTCGAAATTAGTTCGAAATCTCTTTGCTGAGATTTCGGGCTTATTACCAAAGTTATTTTAGGGATTTTTGGGATCAATTCTAAAATATGTTGTTACAAAAAACAAATTGTTCTGAAAAAACAGTCGCTTCTAAAAAATTTTCCAGCGGAAGTATGTACATACTTCCAAAAAGTAACCGTTTCGCCCAAACCAGCGTGCTCCAAAAAAGTAATCGATTTTAACTTTAAGAATGAAATGCGGAATTCGTTGGGAATAGCTTCAAACTTTCTTCAATACCTATGGTTTTTTTCCGAAAAGCTTTTGTGACAGTAAGAACCTTTTTTGGGATCTAGTTGCATTTGTTTCAGTATCGCTTCTAGATTAGCTGCAAGTCTTGCGGGACGGAACCTATGTATATGTTTTATGCCAACTACGAACGACGTCCGCAAGTAGATGAGCTTTCGCTGAGAAGCTTATCATTTTGATGGGGTTTTCCCGGGCCTTGGACCCAGGAGTTTTTATGTGGTAGGCGATGGTGATACTACCACGCCAATGAATAAATATGGATGTGTGTGTGTTTTATAAGTGTTCAAACTATTCAATCGATCTTCTCAAAATTGTCAGGATAGGTTTACTTGATCATCCGGTATTTTTCTGACTATATACAACTTTGAAAAAGGGGCTGCTGGGAGCCCAGCAAATATTTAAATTCGTTTTATCTCCGCTTTCCTTTCACTCTTGCTCCTACTTCGACTTTTATTTCTTCTCCTCCACCTCTACCATATAATTTTTTTATATTTGGAATTTCTATATAAAAATATTGGATACCTGCTTCAAATCCAATATTTTTTTTAAATAAAAATTCCAAATATAAAAAAATTATATGGTAGAGGTGGAGGAGAAGAAATAAAAGTCGAAGTAGGAGCAAGAGTGAAAGTGGACGTGGAAATGAGTGGGAAAATGAAGTTCGTTACATTTGATATGTATTCCGTATATGGGGCCATTAAAGTGGGAGATGAAGAAGGGCATAAAATTTTTGGTATATACATATGTAGGTTTCATATATGAAGTAACTTGGCTGGAGGGAGGGAGTGGAAGATGGAGTAAGAGTGGGAATGAGAATGAGAGTAGGAGTGATTGTGAGTGTGGAAGGGGGGATTGGGTTTGCGAGTGAGAAGGAGAATTATAATGGGAAAGGAGTGGAAATTATGTGTATGCGGAAAGGACAGCAATAAAAAGGGGAAATGAAACATGTAAGGAAGGCTAATTTCGGGTGTAACCGAACATTACATACTCATATGAGAGCTATGGAGACAAAATAAGGGAAAATCACCATGTAGGAAAATGAACCTAGGGTAACCCTAGAATGTGTTTGTATGACATGTGTATCAAATGGAAGGTAATAAAGAGTACTTAAGGAGGGAGTGGGCAATAGTTCTATAGGTGGACGCCATTTAGGGATATCGCCATAAAAGTGGACCAGGGGTGACTCTAGAATGTGCTTGTACGATATGGGAATCAAATGAAAGGCTTTAATGAGTATTTTGAAAGGGAGTGGGCCTTAGTTCTATAGGTGGACGCCTCTTCGAGATATCGCCATAAAGGTGGACCAGGGGTGACTCTGGAATGCGTTTGTACAATACGGGTATCAAAGGAAAGGTGTTAATGGGTATTTTAAAAGGGAGTGGGCCTTAGTTCTATGGGTGGACGCCTTTTCGAGGTATCGTCCTTAAGGTGGACCAGGGATGACTTTAGAATTTGTTTGTACGATATGGGTATCAAATGAAATGTGTTAATGAGTATTTAAAAGGGAGTGGGCCTTAGTCCTATAAGGGGACGCCTTTTCGAGATATCGTTATAAAGGTGGACCAGGAGTGACTCTAGAATGTGTTTGTACAATATGGGTATCAAAGGAATAAGGGAGTGGTGGTAATTGTATATGTGATGGCGGTTTCCAGATATCGACCAAAATGTGGACCAGGGTGACCCAGAACATCATCTGTCGGGTACTGCTAATTTATTTATATAAGTAATACCACGAATAGTATTCCTGCTAAGATTCCAAGGGCTTTTGATTTCGCCCTGCAGAAATTTTTAATTTTCTTCTACTTAGTATGGTAGGTGTCACACCCATTTTACAAAGTTTTTTTCTAAAGTTTCATCCCTTTTTCGTATTTGGTATAGAAATATGGCATTTTTTTCATTTTTCGTAATTTTCGATATCGAAAAAATGGGCGTGGTCATAGTCGGATTTCGGCCATATAAAGTGAGTTTATGTAACTATCTGAACTGAGTTTAGTAAAGATATATCTATTTTTGCTCAAGTTATCGTGTTCATGGCCGAGCGGAAGGACAGACGGTCGACTGTGTATAAAAACTGGGCATGGATTAAACCGATTTCGCCCTTTTTCACAGAAAACAGTTATCGTCCCAGAGTCTAAGCCCCTACCAATTTTCACAAGGATTGGTAAATTTTTGTTCGACTTATGACATTAAAAGTATCCTAGACAAATGAAATTAAAAAGGGCGGAGCCACGCCCATTTTGAAATTTTCTTTTATTTTTGTACTTTGTTGCACCATATCATTACTGGAGTCGAATGTTGACATAATTTACATATACATATACTGTAAAGATAATAAATTTTTTGGTTAAAATTTGACTTAAAAAATTTTTTTTTTTTAAGTAGGCGTGGTCGTTCTCCGACTTCGCTAATTTTTATCAAGCATACATATAGTAATAGGAGTAACGTTCGTGCCAAATGTCGTTATGATATCTTCAACGACTGCCAAATTACAGCTTGCAAAACTTTTAAATTACCTTCTCTTAAAAGTGGATGGTGCCACGCCCGTTGTCCAAAATTTTACTAATTTTCTATTCTGCGTCATAGGTTCAACTTGCCTACCAAGTTTCATCGCCTTATCCGTCTTTGTTAATTAATTATCGAACTTTTTCGGTTTTTCGAAATTTTTGATATCGAAAAAGTGGGCGTGGTTATAGTCCGATATTGTTCATTTTAAATAGCGATCTGAGATGAGTGCCCAGGAACCTACATACCAAATTTCATCAAGATACCTCAAAATTTACTCAAGTTATCGTGTTAACGGACGGACGGACGGACGGACATGGCTAAATCGAATTTTTTTTCGATCCTGATTATTTTGATATATGGAAGTCTATATCTATCTCGATTCCTTTATACCTGTACGACCAACCGTTATCCAATCAAAGTTAATATACTCTGTGAGCTCTGCTGAACTGAGTATAAAGCAAAGTAGTGAAGGGCAGGAAAATGTCTGCCGGATACGCTAGTGCTTTAATATAAAAGTGGGCGTAACTGATTTCAAAAAAATAGCTGGTAATCGGTTTTAAAATTCAATTTGTTGGAAGAACAAACGGTTCGACAATAATAGCTTTTCCCAAAAAAGGTTTTGGCTAAAAAAAAAAGAAAACAGAAAATGAATAACCAGCGCAAAAAGTTTGTTTTTTCCAATAAGGTAAAATTTTCAAAAAACTAGTTGGCTGAAAACAAAAGACCGATTTCAAGAAACTAAAGGGTTTCAAGATAGTATGCGTTTCTAGAAAAATATACAGCTCGAAATAAGTAAAAAGTTCTGAAAAAATATAAAGTTCTAATAAAAGTAACCGGTTCATCACAAAAATAGACAAAACAACTTCAATATATTGACAGAGAGCTTCGCTTGGAAGATCAGATGCTCGATCTCCGTCTGATCACTGAATCTGCATGACACTGCGTACTACATATGAGAACACCTCGAATTTTTTCCTAAGGGTAATTTATACATTAACTATCCGATTGCATTGCATGTAGTGAGACTAAACATATTAGACAACATCTTTTGTAGGAGCTGTATCGTTTATTACGAAGGTGAATCATATCTAAGCTGAACGTGTTATAATCCGTTTTTCTAAGTGAGCTGTTCCCATACTATAAATCGCGAGCTTGGATCAAATGGGCGATCAACGCCAAAAATAACAATGTTCCGGGGATGGTAAAAAACTGATCGATTTCCCAATTTGCTACGATGGAATTATACAATTTTTCCAATCCCTCCCACTAAAAAGATCTGTAGATATTGAACTGAGGAGCCCATGGTATGCATAATTTGAAAATATTGATCTCTGACTGTAGTACTCACCCAACTATCGTGCGGATGATTAATTACATCATGTCCAATTTTTTGTACTTTGCATTATTGTAAAGTGTTCAAGTTATGCCCATCACCACTACTCCTATAAAACTTACAGCCATTGACACACCCTTTAAATGCTTCCTTTATGTGCTTTCTCGACTATGACTTTAGGTATATTTTAATGCATATTCACACGCGTTCAACTGTTTCACATAAAAATGGAAACCGAAAATTATGTTAATCAACGGTAAGATGTAAATAGCCAACACACCCATTGCATGTTTGGACATTTGCCTAAATTAGTGTATAAAGGGTTAACCCTCTTAACTTCATTTATTTCCTATATATTTGATTTATGGGGTTTTTATCCTTGAGAATAAACATATTTATAAAAAATTGGTACAGTTGTGTTTTATTGATTGTGGTTATGTGAAGATTATCTGGTACACTGTATATAAGTAAAAAACTGAAATAACATAAACTGAAATAAAATAAAATAATTTAATTTAATTTAATTTAATTTAATTTAATTTAATTTAATTAATTTAATTTAATTTAATTTAGTTTAGTTTAATTTAATTTAATTTAATATAATTAATTTAATTTAATTTAATTTAATTTAATTTAATTTAATTTAGTTTAATTTAATTTAATTGTTTGTTTGTTTTAATGAAGTGTTCGATTTATATTTATTATTAAGAATTCATGAGCTTAATACCGGCTTATAATAATTGAATGCACAATTATTATGTTTTTCTAAGAGAAACTGATGTTTCATTCTTTCTTTTCAGTTTCTTTTAGAAAAGCATAATAATTGCATATTCAGTTATTATAAGCCGGTGTTAAGCTCATCAATTCTTATTAATGTAATTTAATTTAATTTTATTTTATTTTATTTTATTTTATTTAATTTTATATTATTTTGTATTAAAGTATTTTTTTTTTAAGTGGTGCAATGGTGCCCAAATGCCGGTAGAGGCGAAGTACGTGTACACCGTTCGATCTAAAGTAAAGGAGGAGTAGGGGTTTCTGTGCTGATTCGGAAAAAACAGATCCTACAAGCTGCCGGATGTAGCGTTTTACAGGCGGAATTAGTAGCCATAACCAGTAAAACTCATACGATTTCTGCTACCTTTTTCTGAAGTGTTTTTATCGAACGTATACAGGGGCGTCGTTCCTCCAAGAAATATTTTTGCGCATCATTATTTTTTGAGCACCGACCATGTAAGTCAGTTAAATACCAGGGAGTTTGGTTTTATAAGTTTTTTGAATGTAGTTTGCTATTCTATTTGAGCGCAAGTGTTCTTTTTCTCTTTTTAGTGTATTCTCTTTAACTTGAGTGCATTTTCCATTTGAATATATTAATTTTAACAAATCTGAATCTGACTTTCGTGTCTTGAAGGTAAGTGGCGGCCCTACATAAAGAACGGAGAGATAAAGGAAATGTCGAACTTATAAAGCTGCTTTTATATTTCAGACGATAAATATATATGAAATTTCAGACAATACAGCTTAGCATTCCGGTTTGCTTCCCTTGGAAACATAACATATCATTCCATCAACTTATTCCCAGCAAAGAGACTTTACGCAACTTTACTGCCGCAGTGCAAAAATACGCTATGATGTCGGAGTTCCAATTCTTACGAAAAGCCTAATCAGACCGGTTGCTATGTTTAAAATGGTTTTGGTACTCATTTTGAGGTCAAAACGGTCCTGAATTCTGTGAGTGTGAGCTTTCTCATATAAATTATATTTAAAAACTCACACTTAGAAAGTCCAGGGCCTAGTCTCAATTTCAGTTTGACATCATGAAAACAAAATTCTTATTACCAAAATAAATACTTCAAAAGAACTAACTACGTGATTGAGAAAAATAAATAGTATATAGTGCGTGAGCTAATTTGAGTAAAGGATCTCATATGTTACCTGTCTAAATCTATGATTTTTCTTATCTTATTATTATGAATTTCCTTGCTATGAATTTAAAAAAATATCTCAAGTCAAAAATAAATAAATCAAAGCATTTTATATCGACTGTATATTTATTTTATTGACCCTTTGTTACCCTCACCCCCTCTTCTAACCCACTAGCCAACAAAATCCTTCCGTCCTTCTTGAATTTTTTATCACTCTACCACTAAATTAGTTTCCTTCCACATTTGACCCCAATAATAATCTTGAAAAATAAATCAAATAAAATGGTTTATTGCTCCGCAAATAATAAAAAAAAGCGCTTCACTTAGCTTCCCATAGTTGCCTGCGAGTGTTGTTTATGTTATCCTAATCAGCAGGACATACAAAAACTAATCTGTCACACATGTGCTTTGTATTAAAAAAGAAAGCTACGAAAGCAGCTTCCGTTGCTTGGGTTCTTATCTAAAATTGCAATCAATGGCAGTGAAAGGTCTATTATAAGTACATACATTCATATTTATTTATATGTCAATGTTGTGAAAGTAAGCATAAAAAGTATTTAGCTGGAATGTGTGAGAGATGACTTGGTACGTGGGTGCAGCGGTATGGGTGAAAAAACGAAGTTGCGTCGAACATTCGCCGCTGGTCAAAACACAGTGAATTGTGCAGATGTGATAATATTTAAATGCATTGCTTATGGCATAGCAGAAGCGTTCAGAAAAAATTACATTTCTTGCAGATTTAAACGCGGTATCCACATGATCAGAAAACGCTCAAGAAAAATGTCGCTTACATATCTTGTGTGAAAAAATAGTAGCAGCCAAGTAATTTTTACATCTCCTTTATCTCACTGTTCCCTTTGAAGCGGCATCACTTCCCTGCAAGACTCGAAAGTCAGTTTCAGCATTGCGTTAGAAGAAAATTTGTTAAAACTAACATATTCAAATTGAAATTTACATAAGTTAAAGAAAATATACTAAACTAGCTGGCCCGGCAGATGTTATCCTGCCCGGTAATATTCCTGCCAGTGCTTTACAAACTATTCCTGGAAACGGAAGCATCTGTCATTTAGAAGCCTCTATAAAAAATTCCGCACTTCGCTTCCTATCTCAAGCTTTACCTCTCCGTTCGCTTTCTCCCCCTTTTCTCCTTTAAATATTTCTTTATTTTTCCTTTTTCTTTCCCCTTCCTATTCAATTCCCTTTTCCATTTCCCTTTCTCTTTCCCTTTTTTCTCCTTTTCCTTTCCCTTTTCCTTTCATTTAGAAAATAGGTGTGACACTCCCCAATTTAACGCCTTCAGATAAACTTCAAGGATAATAAAACACAAATGTTCAAATTTAAATGTTATTTATTTGAACGGAATCGAAATCAGTAGAGAGCCATATGATGAACAATGTTTTTTGTTTTGTTTTCCGGCGCAAAAACAAACAACGAAGACGGTTTCCCAACACGCGAACAGGCAACATACAGATGACCGTACGAAAAACAGGGAGATTCGAAATCAATCCCACAGACCTCCAAAGATTGGCCTTGCAATTTATTGATTGTCATCGCAAGCCAATCGAACGGGAAACTGAATCCGCTTGAATTGGAATGGAAGATAAGATGGAATAATCGGAATTCGTGGGATAAGGACTTCCTCTCCCTTGAATTTGCCCTTGAAGATCGTAGCTTAAATCACATTTTTCATCAGTTTCTTGACGGACACCTGTGTACCGTTGCACAATTTCGGATGATTCAGATTCCGCAACATGATTATGATCGATCCCTCTTTCAATTGTAAATTATGCGGCGGAGTTCCTGGCACATCAAGCGAGTTCAAAAATTCTGTCGGATAGTTTGTCGCTTCATCCTCGTCGGGCACGCTGTCAACGGATTTGTACGAATGCAGTTCTCCAGCTATTTGACTTAGAATAATCAAATTCAAGCTATCGACGTCCTTATTCTTCGCTGCAAGTATTGCCCGTTCACTAATCCAATCGAGATTTTTATAATTTTGTGCAATGCCGGGGAACACTTTGGTGATGAGTTCTTCTTTCGACGATGTGAACTCGGAAAAATTTGCCGGGAACAATATTAATCCAGTGGAAACATCAACAGATATTTGGCCATTGCCAAGCGCCAGCAGTTGTCTAGAGAATTCAAGAGCCGATGAGTCGTTCTGCAACGCAACTCTCATGTTCGTGGTCAATTTCAACTTCTTGACATGCCGCCACAAAAACGACGATTTCAGGCATGCATTAAGTTCATCGGCAGCAGTAGATTTCGGGATGACAGGTAACGTTTGGCAAAAATCTCCGGAGAGCAATATCATAGCCCCACCAAATTGTCTCGAATCACCTCGTAAATCCTTCATCGTTCGGTCAACTGCCTCAAAAGCTCGTTTATGCGACATCGTGCATTCATCCCAAATGATGATTTTGCATTCTCGCATCAATTTCGATGTCGCTGAATTCTTGGTAAATGTGCACGTTGGCTTGTCTACCGTGAGTATATTCATCGGCGGTTTTAAAGCTGAGTGTGCAGTTCGACCGCCTTCCAACAATGTGGCAGCAATGTCAGAGGAAGCAACAGCCAACGCAATTTGAGATCTTACCCGAATTGTAGCCAGAATCAAACAAATGGCGAATGTTTTTCCTGTCCCACCGGTAGCATCGAGAAAGTAAATGCCTCCCGTTCCATCGTCAATAGCCTTCATCAGGGAATCGTCACGTTCTTCTGCTCTGCATTCAACAGCTGCACATTTGTTCGGACTCTTTCGGCCATCTCATCTCGATCATAGTCTTTCTCCCGTTGCCGCTCCCGATTGAATGCATCGTTTATCAAATTATTTGGCGCTGGCATTCCCAATGTTGACACCAGACTGCCGCACATGAGGATGCACATGTCTTCGATCAGAACTAACGCTTCGTTGCGCATGTCGTCATTAATTTGAAGATCGAAATTCAAAGTTGTCATGCGAAATCTGCGTAAAATGTCGTCAGCCATCTCGTCCTTATATTTGTCCCACAATGCGGTCGGGTCCGATGGATGACATGTGGCTATGATGATCGCAAACAATATACGTATTTGATTCGCTGGCGAAGAAACAGTTGCATCGGCCAGAATGGAGTCCCAATGTGTATCGTTTTCAAGCAAATTCAAACGTTGGAAAGCCTCTCGAAAAGTGGCGCATAGCTCACCATCCACAGTGCGCAGGGAATCGAAGGATGTAGGGCCTCTGATGTTAACCGAAAGCAAGCGAAGATAGAAGCATTCGTCTTGGCGTGGATGAACTGTGTATATTCGTCCGAGAGCATCGGTGGAATAGACATCAGTAAAGCCAGCAACAACATTACCTTTTTTCCGGCGTCGAAACCTCTTTGATGCAGCGTTAAATGTATAATAGCATGGCATTTCCGAATATAGTAAAGTCCTTGCGAACGGATCGCTTTGGCGTGTTGAAAAGAAATGTGTCAACGTTGTAGCTGGTGGCTGTTTTGCTCTTTGCGCTGCATTTGCGTCCGTAAAGTAGACACGCTGGCCGTTCTCCAAGTGTACTGCCAAATGTACCACAGTCGGGTGACGTTCATGAATCGGAAACGAAAACAGCCGCCAAATTGCCTCGTTACAACTCACGTAACGTCCAAGTTGAAATTGCGTTACCTCTTCGTTTGCATTCGGTTCAACAATGCCAAATACCGCCATGTCGCTCCCTTTGTTCACATATTTGCAAACGTATTTGATGGATTTAATGGAATTGCAGTACTAAAATTGCAGTGAGTTGAGAACGTTTTCGACAAAAGCGGACAATATGGAACGATCCAGCGGTTATCGACGATGACATTGTTTCCTTTCACTTTCATCACGATTGATTTGCCATTGTCATCTGGAGAACGACGCCGATACAATGGATATCCGTCGATTCCAGAGATTGTGTCAGCCACCAACAGACGGGGGAGACGCTTTGTACAATTTCCGTTTTCCATGCACGGCGAATCTGGGTTGTGGACTCCGCAAGGCCCATGGATCATGTTCGTTGTCACAACGGAATACAGCTCCGGATCAGTTTCTGGATCTGGTATTTCGGCCGAAATGATCGAATCAATATCATCTGGACGGATCGTGTCAAGCATCCAAAGCAAAATGTGTGCATGTGGTAAGCCACGCTTCTGCCATTCAACCGAGTACATCCAACAACGGATTATGCCAAAAACCTTATGCTTAACGATGTAATCCATGAGTACTTTGATCCTTTGTCTGAACACTCGTGCAATGATGTCATGTCGATCGCTGGATGTTTGTCCTGTCAGCAAGAGATTCGTAATTTCAGGCCATTTCGGATTGCAAGTAAACGTGATGAATAACTCCGGCCGTCCGTAATTCCGCACAAACGTCATCGCATCCTGAGCGTACTCATGCATGTGGCGCGGGCTTCCAACGTAAGTAGCTGGAAGAATGGTCAAACAACCGATGTTGGTTGCGTCTCCTTCAGTAGCCATGGCATCACGCAAGTGTATGTATTCATCTGATCGTAACTTGGACTGATTGAAATGAATGAAATTGAGGCGCTGCGTTTCGACCTTGACGTACATGTCAACGCAGTACTGTTGAAACAACCGGCGATATCTCAACAGATGATTGTCAACATCGCGCCGAATCATCAAACGATACGCATAAAAATTCATTGAGCTGACCTTCTTATTCGTTTCTTCTCCTGAAATATGAATTCGAACTCGGTTGCAAAATAAAATAGAAGTGATGACTTATAAACAAACCTTTCGTTCGATTAACCATCTTTATATTTGTTTACGCGGCGTAGGCTGCCAACCGTCCCATCTCCCTTTTGTACATACGTATATCCATGAATTTATATCTATTCCGTATCTTGTACTGTATTTTATTATGGAATCGTATTATAGTGAATTACCCGCATAATCCATGAATTGTATTTACCCTTTAAATTCCCTATTGGGAACACTAATGGACGTGTGGCAGCCTCCACCGCGAAAATCCACCAAATTTAATTCGCCGCAAATGCAGGATGGCGATCTGGCATGATCGCCATCTGTCAGAAAACCACCACCATTGGTTATCAGAATAAAATTTTTGTTATTGTCATTTTTTCCCAATGCAGAACAGTTTTTTTAACTATATTTTCTTTTCGCGAAAATTTTATATATAAAAATAAAATATATCCAGTTTGCCAAAGTTAGTTTGGGAAATCAAAAATCTTATTAAAAGGTTAGAATTTGTGCTATCGTGCGAACAAAAGTTTTATACGGTTTGATTGGCTTTCGCTTTTATATTTTGCTTTTGTGCAAATCAACCACTTGTGCCTTCTCTGAAAAAATTTACGTTTGCTAAATTTTGTGATATTCTGCACAAGTTCGCTATAGTTGTGGCAAGTTTTCGGTTTTAATATACAAACATAAACCATTCTGGTTTTTCCTGAGTTTCTTAGTATTATTATAAACATCGCAAGTAAACGCGTGTGATTACAAGTAAAGCTAAGTTAAATTGAAGTTTATTTTTATGAAGCACCAGTATTGTAGACGGTGATATAAAATTACATTAATAATAATCCAACAATTCGTTGGCCCAATAACTACAAGTTTTGTTCTTAATATTCATCTCTGCACCGTACGCGAAAAGCCAAAGGGTGCGCCCTACAGCCATCTTCCCCAACATTCTCGGGCATAATTTCCGTGGCTTGGATCTATTGGTCTTGCCTAAAGACCGACGGTGAACCAGTGTATGACCCCATCAACTAAAGGAGACACGAGTTTGCCGCAAATACCAGAACATCACCGCCGCCAAGGCACTATTACTGCCGTGCTCAGCCAGTGCATCCGCATCACAAAAGGGAAGCCGTTCCCCAGTCAACCCTACCAGGAAATCGGTGAGTAACACCTTCTCAAATATCTAATGGTCCTTCGTCGCCTTTGACGGAACCAGCCCCCTTAAAACATAATACTCCTCAAAGTATATCCCCAGTTAAAATTTGGCGATTCCCAAGAGCTACATATATAGATTTTCCCGCCATTTACATAAATTTCCCGCCAAAAAATACACTTTCCCGCCAGAAAAATATATACATATATACATATCGCGGTGCAGTACAGACCCAGCAAATCCCACTCATACTTTTACAAAATTAACTTGTGTCCCTTGCGGTATAATTTAAATATATATCCCCACTTTTACATTGTTGGCGATACCCAGCAGTAAATTCGGCCACATTTACCTTGCTTAAAATACCCATCAGTAAATTCTGCAGGTCATCCCAACTGGTCCCAGACTACCCCCAAGTGAGTCTAACTGGTCCTAACCTACCCACTCTTGACCGATAGGAAAGCTTCTGCCTTTGGTATTCCCTCATAAATAAACACCAGGCAGTCCCAAAAAATAACCAAAATAGCTAAAATAAAATTAAGCAAGTCCCTCTTCAGAATGGCTACCGTGGTCGAAAATAAATTTATATCCGAAACGGATCTCTTTTCTGATTACTGCGCTCGGTTCGGCACAACCGAGATCCAAGATAACACCGAGGCATCCCTAAAGATAAAAGACAAAAATATTGATGTGTTCTGGGAAAGGCTACAGAGCGCATATGACGCTGTCGTGGAATCTGATGACAACGATCTTCCCGTCGACTTTAAGGCCTCAGCCTTCAATAAATACCGCGACTGCCTTATAGCATATGAAGACACAAAGGCAAGAATAGGCGATCAGCTCCAGCTAAGGTTACTAAGCAATACCGTCCCCGCTACAACTACCACTCCCCCAGAAAATTCCGGGATGCACCTCAAAGTACCCGCCTGTGACACCGAAGTCTTTTACGGGAGTTATGATCAATGGCCGTCCTTCCGTGACATGTTCACGGCGGTCTATATCAACCACCCCAAACTCTCGAGCGCCCAAAAACTGTACCACCTCAGGTACAAAACCCAAGAAAAAGCCGGCCAGATAGTAAAGCAATTTCCACTGAGTGATGACAACTTTGCTCTGGCTTGGGAAGCTCTTAAATCCAGTTATGAAAATAAAAGAGTCCTGGTCGACAATCAAATAAAAGTCCTCATGAACCTCAAGCCCATTCCGACTGAAAACAGCGAAGACATTCAGCGACTGCAATCTTCCGTTAATAACTGTCTCCAGATATTAGCTACTCAACAAGTCTCGACAGACAGTTGGGACCCCATCTTAATATATCTGGAAACCTCAAAACTGCCGGAAAATACAGTTGCGCTTTGGGAGCAATCTTTAAGCTCCAGAAGAGACCTACCGAACTGGTCCCAAATGGATCAGTTTTTGACTACTCGCTACGAGATAGTGGAAAGGGTGGATCAATGGCGACCAGCCAAAATCTGATATAACCCACCCTCCAATAATTTCTCAAAGCCTCCCGCAAGTCAAAACAATCCCCAGTTCAGGCAGGCTCAAACCCCTAACCAAAGCCGCAACCCCCCGAACAACTACTCTCAAACTCGCACAAATGCTCATATGGCCGAGCATCAAAAAGTATACGCCTGCAGAAAGTGCAAGCAGAACTCCCACAAGCTACAAAGCTGCTTGCATTATAAAAAGCTGGCAATCCCCGAACGGAAAAAATTCGTGAGAGAAGCAATCTCTGCGAAAACTGCCTGTCACAGACCCACCTCGTAAAAGATTGCACAAGCACAGGAACGTGTCTATACTGCCAAGGTCGCCACAACTCCACCCTCCACGATACCGGAATATCACACCAAACCAATGGCCCTCGAAGAGCGGCAGCCCAAGTAGCAACTACTCAGGATGTTACCAACCCAGATCCCAACGAGTAACTTCCAACCACCTCAAAGGCTGCCCGCATCCAATCTTTGCATGCGGAAAATGATAGCAAGATCATTCTCCCCACAGCGATAGTGTCCATAGAACACCGAGGGGACTGCTTCAGGCTCAGAGCCTTAGTGGATCAAGGGTCAGAGCGTAGCTTCATCTCGTTGAAAGCTCAAATCAAGCTAGGCCTCCCATATACCCACTCCCTATTTGAAATATCGGGAATGGGAGGCGGAGTAGTACAAACCTCCAACAAGCTATGCTCACTGACCCTAGTCTCAAATGACCACAAGGTAAAAATAAAGGCCCAGGCAATCGTGCTACCTCGGCTCACTAGGCAACTCCCAACACTCACGCTAAATAACGACCAAATGCGCAAATGGTCCCATCTCAAGCTAGCAGACCAGAACACTCACAACCCCTCCCAACTTGATCTGGTATTAGGCAGTGATCTTATCCCACAAATAATGCTAAATGGCATAGAAAAGATCTCGCCCACACTGCTATCACAAAACACGATATTTGGCTGGATAATAAGTGGCCAAACCCCCGAAAAGGTCGGATCACACTCCCCTCAAGCGTGGGAAGTGACGAATGTCCAGCTGAATGAACAGCTAAGGCAATTCTGGGAAATCGAAGAAATACCCAGAGTGCGAGTGGAAACCCCAGAAGATAAAATGTGCGAAGACTTTTATCAAAGCACAACCACTCGCATGGATGACGGTCGATATATGGTTCGGCTCCCCTTTAAACCAACATTCCCGAACGATATCGACCTAGGTCAGTCCCGTGCTGCAGCCCTACGACAGTTCCACGGCATGGAACGTTCCCTCTCAAAAAAGGGCGATCTCAAGCAGCAGTACGACCAGGTACTCGAAGAATATCTGTCCCTAGGCCACATGGAAGAATGCAGTCCCAACGAAATAGAATCCCTGGGTAAATACTGCTCATTCTATCTCCCTCACCATGCAGTCGTAAGGCCAGACAAAAAGACAACAAAAGTCAGAGTTGTGTTCAACGCCTCCAAAAAGTCGGGTTCCGGTCACTCCCTCAACGATGTTTTATGTACCGGACCAACCCTCCAACCCGATCTCCGACTTATGTTGCTGAAATGGCGAACATATAAATATGTGTTTAATGGCGATGTCGAGAAAATGTACCGCCAAATTCTCTTGCACCCCGATGACCGAGACTACCAACGGATAATATTCCGAACCCCCGAACACAGTCCAATAAAGGACTACAAGTTAAAAACGGTCACCTTCGGGGTTAACTGCGCGCCTTTCCTGGCTATTCGCACTCTACACGAGCTGGCGAAAGACATAGCCGATTCCCATCCACGCGCAGCCCCAATACTAAAATCCGAGACGTATGTTGACGATATTTTATCTGGCAGTCATGATCTTCAATCAGCCGAGCAATCCCTAACAGAGACCATAGACGCTCTCAATTCAGCCGGCTTTCCCCTAAAAAAGATCACGGCAAACCATCCCAACATCCTCCAAAAAATAGAGAAAACTGATCTGCTGGAAACAAACTTTCTCGAGTTCGAAAAGACTAGCACCGCCAAGACCCTGGGCATCCAGTGGGACGCCCTAACGGATACATTCTCGTATACCGTCGACTCAAATCCGGCATCCACGACAGCCACGAAGCGGCAAATCCTCTCCTCCATTGCGAAACTTTTCGATCCCGCAGGGTGGCTAACGCCAATTATGATCCAAGCAAAAGTCTTGATGCAAGAGCTATGGCTAGACGGGACTGACTGGGATGAGCCAGTGAAACCCCTCCGTCTCATCAAGTGGGCGCAGTTCGCCGACAATCTCCCAACGATCTCGGATATTCAAATACCACGCTGGATAAACTACCACCCCGATAAACCAGTTGAGCTCCATGGCTTCTTCGACGCTTCGGAAAAGGCTTATTGCGCGACACTTTACGTAAGAACCACCGTAGGAACTCAAGTATTCTCTCACCTTTTAGTCTCTAAAGGGAAAGTGGCCCCCCTAAAAACCGTAAGTTTGCCACGACTAGAGTTATGCGGCGCGGTCTTATTAGCCAAGTTAGTCGCAGTTGTCCAATCCCATCTCGGCCTCAATCAGCGAAAGTTAACCCTGTGGTCTGACTCCGAAATCGTTTTAGCCTGGCTTGAGAAACCACCTCATTCCTGGAAAACCTATGTCTCCAATCGAACTGCGCAGATCATCGACCTCATCGGCAATGCCACTTGGCGACATGTACGCAGCAAGGATAATCCCGCAGATATGGGCACCAGAGGATGCACCCCCCTCGAGCTAGCTAGCTCATCGCTATGGTGGAATGGCCCAGAGTGGCTTTCCCGACCCCCCGAGGACTGGCCAACACCAACGGCCAGGAATATTGTACCCCCCGAACTTCGCCGAGTCGAATCACTGCATGCAGCGGAAGAGTCGGAAGACTTCTTGGAACGGTTCTCCTCCTATCCCCGCGCCCTACGCGTAACAGCGTACATGTTGAAGTTTGTAACTCGGCTGAGAAATGCTGTAGGAGGCAATCGTACCCCTAATGATCCCGCTCTCTCTTACGCCGACGTCATGCGCGCGAAAAACCGTCTGCTAAGCTTGACTCAGTCGAGATTCTTCGCTTCCGAAAGAGCCTCCCTCGAAAATTCAAAATCAATCGGAAAGCGAAGTCCCCTACTGGCACTTGACCCCTTCCTGGATACAAACGGGATTCTCCGTGCCAACGGAAGATTAGTAAACGCCGACATCACCTACAATGAGTGTCATCCTATCATTCTCCCCGAAAAGGCTAGATTTACTACCCTTTATATAAGGTTTCTACACGAGAGCTTCCTCCATGCGGACCTCCGCCTCCTGCAACAAGCTATGAGGCAGGAATTCTATACCCCCCGACTCAAACCTCAGCTGAAAAAATGTATATTCCAATGTAAAGTCTGCACCATTCATAAGCGACAAACGCAATCCCAAATAATGGCAGCTTTACCCCCCCAACGATGCACTTTCGCGCCCCCCTTCACTACTACTGGCGTAGACTTCGCCGGCCCGTTTCAAATCAAAGCGTCGATGCTCCGATCTCCAACCCTCGTAAAAGGTTATGTGGCCGTTTTCGTTTGCTTCACTACCAAGGCGATCCACCTGGAATTGTGTTCGGATCTCACTAGTAAGGCTTTTCTCGCTGCCTTCGCCCGGTTTGTAGGGCGTCGAGGGTATCCGAAGCAAATGATGAGCGACAACGGCACAACTTTCATTGGTGCTAAGCGAGCTACCGAAGTAGAGTTCGTCAACTTCCTCAACGAAGTCTCGACAGATATTGTCCAAAAGTATGCGCCACAAGGCATCGATTGGAAATTTATACCCCCCGGCGCACCCCACATGGGCGGATTATGGGAATCTGCCGTCAAAAGCTTTAAAACCCATCTTAAAAGGGTCGCCGGAACGCACAGCTTCACCTTTGGAGAATTCTCGACTCTATTAATTCGCATCGAGGCCGTTCTCAATTCTCGTCCTATCTCCCCGCTTTCTCAGGATCCAGCGGATCTCACCGCCCTCACACCCGGCCACTTTCTCCGAGGCGCACCCCTTCTCGCCATCCCCGAGCCGAACTATGAACACCTCTCTATGATCAACCGGTGGGACCGGTTGAAAGTTTTACATCGCCAATTCAGCAAACGCTGGAAGAATGACTATCTCATGGAGTTACATAAGCGTTATCGATGGCAAACCGCTCAACCTCCCCCTAAAATCGGCGATCTAGTCGTCATTAAGGAAGACAACCTACCCCCTACCGAATGGCGCCTAGGACGCGTGGAAGACACCCATATAGGAAGAGACGGCCATATCCGAGTCGTCGACGTACGCACGCAAAATGGTGTGCTCACCAGGCCTATCACAAAATTGTGTTTCCTGCCACCAGCGGAATTCGACTCAGAACCCCACGGTTCCCTACCATCTCCCCAACCAACTACAGTCCACTAAGATTACCTATCGATACCATCTCAGAGCATAACTTAATCATACCGTATCTCTCACAGGCAGTCCCTAACCTGGCGTTTCCTCTCAGACATACCACTAATACGCATTCATATTCTCTTTCACAGATGGATCGTCAGCGCCCTCCGGTTCCCGCACCACGCCGCTCGCTTGAATCGCGAGTCGTAGTGCCCACAGCCCGGCCACGACACACCAATACCGCGATGGCCGACTACCGGAAATGCCGATTGTGTATGCGGCATCACGCCCTCTTGAGGTGCCCTGCCTTCTTGGCCATGCAACCGCAACAACGCGCACTAATCGCTAGGGCACATCAATATTGCACCAACTGCTTGGCGCTGTCCCATCGCACCGACGAGTGCACCTCCACCGAACGCTGCCGGGTCTGCGGGCATCCCCATCATACCCTATTACACCGGGAAACCGGAGGTCGCCACCCGTCATATGCCGTTCCACCACAGCAGGAGGCTCGTCCGACATCACGCCGCCCGGAGCTGCACCGTCGCATTTCCGCAGCTCATCGTCGACATCGCCAGCCACCAGCCACCCATCGTTCTTCGAATGCATGTCAACCTCAACGGCCATCAAATGTCGAAAATCGCACTATACGATGCACCGCCACCGGATTGCGCACGTCAACTTACAAACATAAAGTTGGAAAAATATTAATTCAAGAAGCAGTTCGGGCTCTGACCGAGCTGCAGCACACGTTAGGCGCTTAGTACGCCTAGGCGGGCCAGGATGTTTACGCGGCGTAGGCTGCCAACCGTCCCATCTCCCTTTTGTACATACGTATATCCATGAATTTATATCTATTCCGTATCTTGTACTGTATTTTATTATGGAATCGTATTATAGTGAATTACCCGCATAATCCATGAATTGTATTTACCCTTTAAATTCCCTATTGGGAACTCTAATGGACGTGTGGCAGCCTCCACCGCGAAAATCCACCAAATTTAATTCGCCGCAAATGCAGGATGGCGATCTGGCATGATCGCCATCTGTCAGAAAACCACCACCATTGGTTATCAGAATAAAATTTTTGTTATTGTCATTTTTTCCCAATGCAGAACAGTTTTTTTAACTACATTTTCTTTTCGCGAAAATTTTATATATAAAAATAAAATATATCCAGTTTGCCAAAGTTAGTTTGGGAAATCAAAAATCTTATTAAAAGGTTAGAATTTGTGCTATCGTGCGAACAAAAGTTTTATACGGTTTGATTGGCTTTCGCTTTTATATTTTGCTTTTGTGCAAATCAACCACTTGTGCCTTCTCTGAAAAAATTTACGTTTGCTAAATTTTGTGATATTCTGCACAAGTTCGCTATAGTTGTGGCAAGTTTTCGGTTTTAATATACAAACATAAATCATTCTGGCTTTTCCTGAGTTTCTTAGTATTATTATAAACATCGCAAGTAAACGCGTGTGATTACAAGTAAAGCTAAGTTAAATTGAAGTTTATTTTTATGAAGCACCAAGTATTGAAGACGGTGATATAAAATTACATTAATAATAATCCAACAATTCGTTGGCCCAAAAACTACAAGTTTTGTTCTTAATATTCATCTCTGCACCGTACGCGAAAAGCCAAAGGGTGCGCCCTACAGCCATCTTCCCCAACATTCTCGGGCATAATTTCCGTGGCTTGGATCTATTGGTCTTGCCTAAAGACCGACGGTGAACCAGTGTATGACCCCATCAACTAAAGGAGACACGAGTTTGCCGCAAATACCAGAACATCACCGCCGCCAAGGCACTATTACTGCCGTGCTCAGCCAGTGCATCCGCATCACAAAAGGGAAGCCGTTCCCCAGTCAACCCTACCAGGAAATCGGTGAGTAACACCTTCTCAAATATCTAATATTGAAGTGATATCCATCCTCTCCACGACAGAACACCAACGGGTATTGAAGTGCATCATATGACCGATGAGTCTCGTAAACGCGCTTCAATTGTCCACCATCCCGACGGTAAAGAACAATATCGCGTGATTCCTTATTCTCGCCAACAATCACCACTGCGACTTCATTTATAGTGGGAGCATTGAATTGTCTTACATGGCCTCCAGTGGGTCTTTTGTCTGCTCTAATAATGATTTTGTGGTCGTCTGAAGGCATCATATCCAATGCTGTTTTGAACAATCTGACCAATTCATTATGCTGATGCAGAAGATCGATCATTTCACGTTTAGTCGCAGTAAAAATTGCACAACGCTGATCCAGTTCAATTGCCGAATCACCAACGAAATAGATCTGAAGGAACTTATGATCTTCGTTCAGTAGTGGTAACAAAGCGCCCGCTCGATGGTGAATTTGCCCTTGAATCTGAATGTTTGGAAGCAATTTCGAAAAATATTTTGTGTATTATCTAGAAAATGTTTTGATTGTATTGTATTTCCATAGAGTGACGAATACAATGGCTCTGGCGGGTAATTTCACTTTGCCACCAGCGCAGCATAAGCCGGGGGTTTCTGATTGAAACTTCAAAGCATTGCAATGCTGGCATACGACAGACAATGAGCCGATATCAACGTAGCGAAGATCTTTGTAGGCTATTGCGGAATCGTATTCGAAAGCAGCGCGATTCAAGCCTGCATTTATGGCTGATGTTCTAACAACATTTTGTTGAATTT